>NC_050534.1:21611135-21676711 GCF_002922805.2 Oryzias melastigma | reverse complement strand
CACACACACACACCAAAAAAAAGCAAATAAAACTCATTAAATTCGAAATCATCCAAAAATTTTAGCATGATACTAAAATATTAGCTAAACTCTAAAAACCTCAGTAGCATTGATGTCCTGAACATTTTGATACAAAGATTGCAGAAATTGCTGAAAGTGTGTTTGAGTTTATACGTAGTGAAGAAAACTAAAACATAGGAAACAGAATCCCTGTGACTAAAGATCTTCCTCTAAACGGTGGTTTCCTCACAGCCTCTCCAGTTCCTCTTGGTATCAAAGCTTTCGTTTGCATCAAATTCTACACTCACTCAGTTCTACTCCTAAAATAGCTCAGATGTAAAGTGTTTTTTTCTCAAAGTAAAGACCTTCCACACTCTCTTTATCCATGAAAGCGGAGGCGCCGCAGCTCTTTATGATGTAAATCCCGAGTGTGCGTGTCCAGATCCGCTTCAAATTGTTGTGACCAGCAGCCCCCCCAGCATGATCCCACAAACACGTGGACAAAGGTGAATGCAGAAACCCAAACATACAGTCATGAGGCACGGAGCCTGAGAACGAGCCGAGCTGCCGAGCGCCGCGGCGTCCTCGGTCTGCCAGGAGGCCGATCTCCTGAGGCAGAGAGGAGGTTGTGAATATTAAGGAGCTGATGATGGTAGAGAGGAGCTGGGAGGTCGGAGTCCTGGAAGAAGAACAACAAAAAAGGCTGACTAACTCAGTCGTTACAAAGAAAAAAAGTTAAATAATAAAAATAATAATAAATAATAAAAAAATGCTGCAGTTCTTCAAATGACCACCAGAGGCAGAAATGAGCATTGTCTCAGCAGGAGAAACCATCAAAGAAAAGAATGGGGCCAAAATCTCGTACGGGGATCAAATAAAAAAAAAAATCACAAATTAAGCTAAAGGACACGTGTCGAGGATGTTTTATGGTCATTTTCTAACATTACATTAGCATTATGCTAGCTCATTTGGGTAACTTGGCATCTACTTAGGTTTTTTATGGTATTTTGGAGCTTAGCTAATATTCTAGCAATATGCTAACGTTTTTGGCTAATTTGGTATTTACTGACATTTTTTATGGTAATTTGGAATTTAAAAGGCTAATGTTTTTTAATTAGTTTTCTATGGTATTTTAGGCTATTTCGAAGTTTAGCTAGTATTAAAGCAATGTACTAGCTTTTTTGGCTAATTATTCATCTACTGAGGGTTCATTTAATGCAAAATTAGAGCTTAGCTAATATCTTAGCAACATGCTAACGTTTCTGGCTAGTTTGTTATCTACTAGGATTTTTAGGGTAATTTAGAGTTTTGGTTCTAGTTTAGCAAAAGGCTAATGTTTTTTTAGTAATTTAGTTTACTATGGAATTTAAGGCTATTTTGGAGTTTAGCTAGTAGTCAAGCAATCTCATAGCTTTTTTTGGCTAATTTGGCATCTACTGAGGGTTCATTTAATGCAAAATTAGAGCTTAGCTAATATCTTAGCAACATGCTAATGTTTCTGGCTAATTTGTTATCTAATGAGATTTTTAGGCTAATTTAGAGTTTAGCTTCTAGTTTAGCAACATGCTAACATTTTTGACTAATTTAGTATACTGAGGAATTTTAGGCTGTCTTGGAGTTTAGCTAGTATTAAATCAACAGCTAATTTTTCTGGCTACTTTGGCATCTACTGAGGTTTTTTGGGCTAATTTGGAGTTTACCTCGTACTTAAGTAACACACTAAATATTTTTGCAAATTAGAATATTTTAGGGATTTTTAAGCAATTTTACTACAACATTTTAAGGAATTTAGGTCAACTTCAGCCTTCTTTCATAGTTTTAGCAAATTAAAATTTTGCAAATACTTTTTGCATTTTCAGCAAATCCCTTCAACAATTAAAGTAAATTGCGTCAATTGTTTCAGCATCTTTCACACCAGCATTATCGCAGGTAATGCGACTTTTCTAGTCCTTATTCGTCTCAAACCTGTTTGTGTTTTAGAAAAGTCTCCTCTCTTTCAGAACTTGTTTGTCCGTTGTGCTGCTCATTCCTTCTCCTAACGTGGAGTTTGATCTCCCGGCGTTGCAGCAGAACTGAAGTTGGCGTGCGTCCGTCTTGGACGGCCTTTTCACTCTCAAACCTTCTCGGCGGCGTTCAGCCCGCCGCTCTTTGAAGCCGTGCGTGTTTACTCTCCCGTCTCTGCCGTCCAACAGGCTCATATCAGAGCAGTCAAATCCCATCCCGAACTCTTTCTTCTGCGCTCGTGTCTTTGTAATTGTTTGTGTTTTACACTTTTGTCCTGCCAGAAACAATTAGCGGTGCTAAAGCCGAGCCCCCCCCTCTAATGTGATCAGTGCGGCTGCGTATTGTCGGTGTCAGACTCTTTCTCCCTGTCCACATTCATCCGTCACATTAGGAATTCTCTTTCAGTCCGGGCTCGCTGTTTCCTTCCACCAGCTCAGAATAGGGCTGACATTTAATCGCCCCCCCTCTGACCTTTACTATGATATTAGCTGCTGTAACAGGATGTCCGAAGCCGCGCGGGAGGTGATGTCACATCCTGTGGAGTCCGGGGTCAGAAGATGGTCATTTCTCTCTGAATTTAGAGGAATTAGCTGCAATCAAAGTTTAGAAGGGACTTCAAAATAAAAAGGAAATAAAGAAAAATTCAGATCATATTTGATTTTTTTATTTTTCTTCTCCAAACGTAAACACTAATGAATCAAAACATGTTTGTTGATCATTTAGTCCAAGTTTTCCATTTCTTTTTCAAGTTTTCATAATAATTTCTCATAAATACAATGAAAAATAGGATTATCAAGATGTTAAAAAAGTATCAGAGCCAGAATGTTTATTCTGACCAACAGAATGACTGAGTAACAGCTGTTTCTGCAGCACATTCTCATCCCACATCAGCACAGATTGACGTTTAGTTACGCAGTCCCACGTGTCGCTTTTTGACGTTTTGGGCGTCACCAGCTCGTGGTTTTTTGAGGTGTTGGCTCTTCATAAAATCAAGGGTCTCTAATCTCAGAGCTACTAACCGGAACCGGTCCAGTACCGCAACCCAGAGTACACCGGTACCCTAATGCAGTACCAGATGTGGTACCAGACACCAGACGGGTTAGTTTCCTATCAGACTGAGCTTCGGGTCGCTCTAAGATTCTTCATTCTGAATATAGTCTGCTACGAGAGCAAAAGAACTGAACCAAAACAGCCACCGTAGCCGTTATTAGTGAACAAACGTGGAGCAGCGATGCAACAGTAACTCGTTAAAATGTGATGGGATGAATGCAGGTTCATTAGAACTTTTAACGTGACACTTGATGATTCTCACTGTATCTACTGTATATATACTGAACACACCTTCAGCTACAGATGGAGTCATGCTGGAAACACACCTTGGGAGGAGTTTCATTTCATTTGATCAAACGAAAATATTCACTGGGTAAATAAAAGAAGCAGAAGAATGAGTTTCTCCTCTAGTTTGTCGAGGCCTAAAGAAAGCAGAGAAACTGGAGTTCAGAAATGTTTTCCCTGAAATCCCACCTTTGATCTTCATCACAGGAACGTCAGAGGGCCAATCTGCTCTGGTTTTTCTTTGACACCTTTTTATTTTTAACATAGCGTCAGTCAAAGTCTGTTGATCTTAAGGGTAGCTGTGGTGGAGCGGCTGAATACCCAATTCCTTCTTTTTCCTGACAGAAGTGGATGTTTGTGAAGAGTTTTTCATGGTTTTAGCCGGATGTCGGCTTGCTGCTCTTTGTGGTTGTTTTTCCAGCGCTGTCCTCGGCTGAACCGTGTGAACTCTCAAAAACGCGTTGAGACTTAAACCTCCGGAGAGGTTTCGTTCTGTTTGAACGTCTCCTGCTTTTCATCCTCTTTGGGCAGAAAGGATGCAGCCGCCCGGCAGGAGGCAGCGTCACGAGTCCACGTGAGCGCGGACGCCGTGATGCATGTGCACTCGTACTGATGTTGACATCAGTCTTTAGCACAGCTTGCTGCCCCCCCCACACACCGCCAGCATGTGTGTGTGGTCCCAGAGCCTCGGGGCTCCATCTGTTGTCATGCAGGGCATGGAGCTCCCCCGAGAGCGGCAGGCAGAAATGATGAGCGCAGATCCAAACGTGAAGGGACAGACGCTCGGCGCCGACAGACGGACCCGGCCGGAAAAGTCAAGAAACAGAGTTTTCTGAGCGTCTGTCTCCTCCTTACGTCTGCAGCTTCTGTTCACCTGAGAGTTGGATTCAGTCGGACGCCAAACACGTTTAATGACATCTGACATGAAGAAAACATTTGAAACTGTCTCAATATTCAAAACAAAAACGATTGCCAACATTTTGGAGCATTTTTTATGCAGTTTTCATTTTTTTCATGGAGAAAACTGATTAAAATGAACTAGGGCTGTTAACATGAAAAGAATTAACGCATTAATATGCATTAACACACATTAATGGAAGAAACAGTCCTTCACTTTACCTCGTCGGTTCAGGCTTCCACTGCGTGCATTAAAACATTTCGTCAGGTATTATCCCGCTTATACCATAGTTACTTATAAAAGAAACAAATGTTCAATCAGTTTTTAGAACTTTATTCTTTCTTTTTTGTGGTTTAAATCACTGTTTCACAAAAAGTGGATTATTTGATCCATAGTCCAGTTCCATATCGTACAAATACATTTTACCTGATAAAACATTGTGATTAATCGTCATTAATCCCAACACAAAAGTGCGATTAATCAGAATTTTTTTTTGTAATCAATTGACAGCAGCAATTAAATATAAATGTTCTAAATGTAGAGTTTAGTGTGTGATTTCATGTTGTGATTATTCACAGATAATAAATGGTCGGCAAATACAGAGATTAAAAAATTATAGCGATTAATCGCGATGAATTATTTCTGGTTTGCGATTAATTAGTTAATTTCTTTAATCGATTCCAGCCCTAAAATGAACCCTTTAACACAGGAGCTTTAGTTCCAGAGTCGCTCTTTTACCAAAACTCGTTCAAGTCTCGCTCCGATCATCTTCTGAGGACATTTTACAAAACTGAGTCGTTTTCTAGAACAAACTTTCTGCAGGGATTTAAATTAGAAATTCTCCTCTGAGTTGTGGGCGGAGCAACCACATCTCCCAACAGCTTACAGCCCCTCTCACCCAAGCTAGCGGTGTTGCACATTAGCGGTGCAACAAAAATGACGAAATATCGTTTCTACCCAGACGTAGAGTTTAGATCCAGATTCCAGCTCAGACGAGGAAAACAAAGACGTTCATGGATCGATTTGGCTGAGTCAGAAGGGGGCGGAGCCAGGAGATTGTAGCCACGCCCAGATTATTTTCTACGTTATAAATACAATTTGTTTAAAACAGTATTTTTTTTGTCAGCATCATTTACACGAACAAAACTTTGAGACATGTAAAGAGTCTCAAATCACAATTACGTCTAAATATAGTTTTGTTTATCAGACGAACTTTTTAAACATTTGTACGTTTAGTTAGTTTTAAGCTGCTGTGATTAAAATGATATTTTTTTCTTTATTGGAATTTTTACATAAGTAAAATACCTTACAAAGCACATAAGGTTCCACACAAAATATAATGTATGAGTTACGAATGAACACAAATCGGATCCTTCTACATTCTCTCCATATTTTTAACCCTTTCAGGGCCAAATTAAGTTTTAGTAACAAAGAAAAATATTTGGGGAAAATGATCTTCTGGGTTTGTAATAGGTATCTGTTACAAAGCTGCAGCGTCTGCCTAAGAGGGTTAATATAATTATGTCGTCTTTTTTTTGGTAACATTTGAAGAAAAGTCTCCATTCTTTATATGAAAACATTTGGTCTGTAAACAGCAGAATTTTATCATAATAACTTTACTGTCATTGTACATTATACAACAACATTGAGTGCAGTCTTCTACCGGTGATATTGTAAATAAATACATAAAATAATACAAAAATACAAAACCAAACGGATACATCCAACCACACACACCCAAACAACCATACAAAGAAGTTAAAACATTACATTAAAAGGCTCTCAGTTCCCAGCAGCATTTAAAAATGTTCCGCCTTTTCCAGATTCTGTCTGAGATTTCCTATTCCCAAACAACATTCCTGATCCAACCAACACAAACGGAACAAAATCACCAGGATGAAGAAGCACAGTAATGTTTGGAGGATGTTTATGCTGCATCTGAATTCCATCAATACTGTCAAACCCCTGAAATCGAGTTCATGACCATCAGTTACCTCGATTGTAACGCAGCTACGACACATCTTTACTTTGTTTTTCTTTGACACTGAAAAACTTAATAAATATAAAACATTTTACAAAGACTAATTTATGTTGTGATGATTAAAACTTTAAACAACAATAATAATAATCATAATAATATATATATATATTTTATGGCTAATCGTTTACACAATGCATTCTGGTCTATATTTGATTTATTTATTTAGACACTTAAATCAAAAATGGGAGGATAAAGCCTCTTGAGGTGAAACGTCTCATTTTTGAGGGTCCTTCATTCAGGACGTAAACAGATTCAAACTAGAATGGCAGACAAAAAAAATCAGAGAATTGATGCACGCTCTCTTTTTTTTTTCTTTGCAGAGATTTCTGGGAAATTTCCAGGACACTAGATTTTGGATTTGTAGATTCAAACACCACTAAATAAATAAATAAATAAATAAATAAAATGACGAATGCCCTAAATGGTGCACTAACTATAAAAGTGAGGAAATTCACTATTGTTGTCTTGGAACCACTTTGTGGTTCATGTTTGCACATTTCCTGCTAATAAGATGCTGTCAGGGTAAAATAAAGGTGAAGGAAGTTCACCTGCAGGTTCATCAGGAGACTGTACAGAGGAAAACCCACAGAGCTCTGCTGCGTGGAGTCTGTGGTAAATCCACTTAAACCCTGGAGTCTCTGGAAGCTTCATGCAGGCCACAGATCAGCCGGATTCCCACAATTCTCTCTTTGTTTCTTCACAGAGCTGTTTTTGATCGGTTTGAGTCATCGACTGTATCAGAGAACCGGACTGAGTCAGTGTGACGTCATCCATAGAGAACGATTCAGATTTTTTGCAATACTGACGCCGCCATATTGAAGCCAGATGTGGTCAGTGAGCCGTGATTGGTCCAAATCGAGTTTCTGTGGTAAACACTCTCACCAATCAGAAGTGAGCTTGATGGAAGGCCACACCCCCACCACAGGCTGTGGAGAGTTTGTCAACCAAACGTTTCTCATGTTGGACGTGGGGGCCAGGAGGCTCCACCCACTTTTATTGAGGCAACTGATTGGTCCGTTTATAACTGGACTACAAAAAAAAAATCATGAAAAAAAAGGTATCGGATCCAGAATGGTTAATCTGACCAACAGAACCATCATTTCTCTACAGAAGTCTATGGCACTTCCTGTTCGGGGCCACTCGGTCCAGTTCTCTTATACAGTCACTGATTGGAGTCTCACCGGACTGAGCAGAAATCTGGAGGATCAGGACCGGATCTTCCACATGGAGCTACAGGGAAACCTGTGAGAACTGTCGCCTGTGTGTTTGGACTTGGTTCTGGTGGAAAACGGGTCTTGTGATCATCTCTGACTCGTCTGCTTTAGTGTAGAACTTCATAGTCTTAACGAGTCTTTTTGTTTCTGTTTTAAACGTTCAGATCTTTGCAGCAGAACTTTACGTTGACAAAAACCACAGACAGAACCGAGAGGGGGTTCTGATGCAGCTGGGAGGCGGTTCTCCCCTCGGTCTTCTCAGTTCTGAAGCAGCGATAAGTGAAGGAGCGCTAACGGGCCTCTTTGGGCTTCCGTAGGAATCCATGTGACTGTTCCAGTGGAGCAGAAATCTTGCTGAGGCTCAGGTGATCCGACTGTCGGGAGAATATCCGTGCGAGAGCTCTCCGAGTGGACTAATGCGCAGTTCTGGCTCCATCTGGGATCCGCAGAGACGCGCAGGCAGCAGCGCCTGAGGTGCAGCGCACACACCCCGGCGCTCCGACACACACCTCCAGCCCCCAGCCCTCCATCCTTTCATCCTCTCCCTCCATCCGTCTTTTCTTCCGCTTTGTCCCTCGCTCTTCCTCTCAAGCCGTCGCCCCGGGGCGACACGCGACGGCAGATGGACCAAAGCGAGGCGCTCCGCCGCGGAGCTGCAGGCCAGTCAGCTGTCCGCCTGCTGCTGCTCCGCCATGCCGACAGCTGAAGCCTCTTCCAGCCGGCGTTCCCAGACAATTCCGCATTAATATTCAATAAAGTGAGCAGGATTCTCTTCCTCACAACAGTGACTTTGCAAAAGTTTCTTGACAAAAGTGAAGGTATCAAAAACACAGGAAGAGAACCGAATCTTTTCATAAAAAAAACTTCTGATCATTAAAAAAGTCCAAATATGTCAGATTTATTCAGCTCAGCTTTTAAAGTAAAATATGACTTTAACTGCAGAGCTGGAGCTCTGAGGAAACGATGAACAAACTTTAGAGAACTTCACAGCCGCTAATGCATCTGGGTTTAAAACTTCTTCATTTAAGGTACAAGTTTTAGTCAAAAAACTTAAGTTTATGAAGGAAACCAGAAACCAAAAGTGCCAAAATAAAAGCTACATTTTCCAAGTTTGGACACAGAGTGCGTTTTATTTTGAAAGGAACTAGTGTGTGCTAGTGTCAAAAGTGAAACAAGTTACAGCTGTTTTATATATATACACATATATATATATATATATATATATATACTATTATATTACTGTTGTAATTTCATTATTGTAGTATTTAAGTTGCATTTTTAAATCAATATTTAATTGAAAAAAATATTGCTCATTTCTTTAGTGTTAAAGTCAGACTTTGTGGCTCTTGTTGGGTTCTTAGTGTTGAAGGTTCCAGACCTGGTGTAGATGACGTTTTTTCAGTTTAGATCTTATAGAGGACTTTGACAGCTCTTCGGTCTGGATCTAGACCAGCTGCTGGAGAGCTTTCTCAAGAGTTTGTTCGATGGATTTAAGAGTTCACCTGAATTCCAAACAAATAAAAAAATGAGAAAAGGTGGATCATGTGTGGATAAACTTGATTCTGTGACTGTGAACATTTGACTGTATCACAGAACCGGACCAGAACCGGGTCCGTGTGACATAATCCATAAAACATGCTTTCCTTTAACCAAGTGAGGTCAATTCTTGAGCTGTTTTTAAGCGATACAGGCGCCGCCATGTTGGAACCAGTCATCATTTGTGAGTCTGATTGGTTTGAGTCTTTGTTTCTATGGAAACCACTCTCACTAATCAGGAGTGAGCTTGTTGGAAGGCCACGCCCCTAAAGGAAATCTGTCATAGGTTTTAAACGTTGGGGGCCAGCAGGCTCCACCTACTTTCATCGAGGCATCTGATTGGTCAGTTCATAACTTGATTCATTTGAACTACAGAAAAATACGAAAAGAACTGCAGACCAAACATCTCTGGAACTGAGAAAAGAAGCAAAAATGTTTAAATCTGAGGAAAGATCTCGTCTGTAAACTAGCATTAGCAGAACTTATCAGAGGAACAGCCGTGCATTGAGACCAGCTCTCTACTGCCCCCTATAGAGCAGCGGTTGTAGCTGCAGGTCTTTGTGGGCGGTTTGATCCGCTCTGGAGAGAGATGAAACCAAACGCAGATCTGACAGTTCCAGAGAAACGACACCGTGGAGCCAAAACACTCCAGGAGGGAGAAACCTGTTCTGAAAACACTGACGATGAGGTTTGATGGAACACAAACGTCTTTAGTAGGAAGAGTTTTGAGTTCTGTTGGGTTTGATTTACTGTAAACTCCAGAGCCGTTAGAGAGGTCTGCAGCATCCGTCTGTAGCACACTGCACCTCCTCTGGCTGGTTTGTGAGGAGGCTGTTTACTCCTAACCAACAGATTATTGGACCCAGACGGAGTCTCATTGGGCCGTTTCCCCCCGGCTCCGTGAACAGGTAAATCAGCAGCTTGTGAGAAGGTGGAAGTCATTTTAACCGTGCTCTGAATTGATGACAGTAGTCCTGTCAGCATTCTTCTGCTGCTCGGAGAAAATGCACATTTAGTCTTTTCCAGCGGCGCTGCACGGACCCCGACTGAGGGAAGGAGGAGAGAGGAGGTGTGCAGGAGGCGCAGCCCCCGGTTCAGACATAATTGGGTCTAATCTGCTACTTTCGGCGATTCCTGCTCTGTTAGGGAAATGTTATTGGTATTTGTTTGGTGTCTGGATCCAGCTTCTGTGTGGAGGACAGTTTCTGTTTTAAAAGCTTCAGGCAGAAGTGACCCAACGACTCCAGAACCACAACTCGAGCCGGGCCGGTCCGGTCTGAGCTCACTCCGAGTCTGTCACTCAGAACAGTTGCTATGGGTTGTTGAACATTTGAAATTTGGATACTGAAGAAATGTAGATTATTTATCAGCTGATAACAAAAAGATCAAAACCAACACAGTTTGATTCATTTGTGTAAATCAGTAAATCCTCCTTAACAGCCTCATATTTGTCTTTTTTTATCCTTGTCGTCTTCCTAAAATTAGTTTTTGGTGTCAAATGCAGAAACAGGAAAATCTGATTTTCTTTGACATTAGGATCAATCAAACTAAGACTGTGTTTGGTCTCTGCTACAGTACTGGGACGCTTTCTAAATGTTTCCAATACGGCAGAGAATCGATTATAATTTCCAGAAACGATTCGATTCGATTCAGGCTCTTGAGATTTTTATCAATTCTTTCGATTCTTCAATTAAATTAAATTTTGAGTTTACACATTTATACACATTTGTTTAGAAATACATTAATTATATACTATATTATTTTAATATATTTATATTAATCTCATCCAGTTCACTGTAAAATGTATCAGTGAAATAATGAGATTGTTAATATCATCCGGAGTTACAGTGATTCTCTAAAGGAGAAGTTCTGACAACAATGTTCAGATCATTAACATTTAAACATTGTTTTGCTTCTCCTGGAAGACGTTTCAGTTTGGCCACTAGGTGGCGATCACGCTATAGCATTAAACTTTATTCCAGTAGAAGAAGAAAGTATGAGGAAAAAACTATATTTTAGAACACAAATGTTTACTTTAAAAATATTTCCTTAAAAGAGTTTGGAAAATTCATGTAAAGATGTTAATTTAGTCAGAATTTATGTTTAGGTCGACAGAGCGTTAGCATTAGCCGTCTTATGGGAAATTCCATTAAACATTAGCATCAAGCTAGTGGACTTTAGCTTTATGCGTTAGATCGATCTGTACTTTTTTGAATCGATTATTGATCTATAAAGATTATCTCGATTCAGGTTGATTAATATATTTTATTAACTCAGCCCTAGTTTTTAAAGACCTTTACTGTCTTTATATTAATGTGACTGAATCCAAACCACACTAATCCGAATGGAGAAAATAACAATAATTTTTCACTGTTATTCCACACTTTACCACAAGGTGGCACTCAGTGAAACTTGGAGGAGAAGTCTCCTCCAAAATTCTTTAATTTTTCCTTTCTTAACAATAAACAATAATCATACATGAAATTATGTCAACTGTTTGAATATAACTTTGTTTCTTAAAATCTCCTATTGATTTAATTTGTTGACATGTTAGGACAAAATGATTCAGTTCATGCCCTGGTGGTCACTCGATGAACTGCACGTGGCTCCACCGCCTGAAAGTTTCAGCTTTTCTGTTTAATGCGGCCTCCTGTTAACAGCTGAGTGATGGAAGTTTGGAGCTGCTGGACCATTTCTGATCAGAACTAATCCGAACTCTTGTCCTGAAGACCATAGGGAGGTCAGGTCCAAACCCGACTCCCCAATGAATCTGTGTGCCGACACAAACGAGGACGCTTTCAGGGCGGCGTGCATCCAAACGCTTTCAGGAAGACGTTCCTCCCCCAGCACTCAGAGGACGAGCGCTCTCCAGGACTCGGGTTCAAAGCAGTTTGGGAAACAGCCAGAGGTGAGGAACTCATTTCCAGAAATGAGCGGAGCGGGACCAAAGCCATCCAGGAAGCTCAGAGCGGGACTCTAACGGGATTATTTCCAGGAGAGCAGGAGGACCGGCGTCACAGGCGAGGCTCCGGCGGACCGCGTGGAGAAACCAAGGTGAAGCGATTTCACGGAGCAGAGCGGGAGGCGTCCTCGGCCCGGGAGCCAGCTCCATGATCGGGGTTAACAAACGCTCCATCGCCGCTCAGCTGAAGCGTGGGGGGGGGGGTTCAACCGTACTGAATGTTATATGAAGGAAGCTGCAGGCAGCGGCGCTCCTGCAGGGTTCTCCTCGTGAGGAGCGTCTTAAAAGGAGACCTTAAGAAGATTTCTGCTCAAAATGATCTTAGTAAGCAGGAAAAAAACATGTCGAATGCAGAAAAGTAAAAACATCTAAGTCTGAAGGAAACTCAACAGATTTCTCCTGATTTGGAATTAAATCAATCTTTATTTTCACATTTAAAGTCAATGTTAAGTCAAACCAGATCACCGTTCACCGTCTGTAAGGACGAAACCTGATGAACCTGACGATTCTGGACGACCCGAACAGTCTAAGAGCAGATTTTACTGCAGTAGATCATCTTCTCTGCATGTTCTACTTCTAGACAGAGGAGTTTCTGTTTCAATGAATCCATCCATCCATCCATCCATTTTCTTGACCGCTTCGTCCCTTTCGGGGTCGCGGGGGTGCCGGAGCCTAACCCGGCTACCGATGGGCGAAGGCGGGGTACACCCTGGACAGGTCTCCAGTCTGTCTCAGGGCCTCAATCACACACATTCACTCTCACATTCACACCTAGGGACAATTTAGAGTCACCAATTAACCTATGAAGCATGTTTTTGGACGGTGGGAGGAAGCTGGAGTCCCCGGTGAAAACCCACGCATGCACGGGGAGAACATGCAAACTCCACACAGAAAGGTCCCAGCCGGGAGTCGAACCGGGGCCTTCTCGCTGTGAGGCGAGAACGCTAACCACTGCGCCACCGTGCAGCCCCTTCAATGAATCCATTAATTTATTTATACATTTAATTCTTTTCACATATATAAGTATTGATATGATAGCAGCTGTAGTTTCTTCTTTCTAACATCACAGACGTCATTTCTGTTTGTTCAGCTGCTGCTTCAGGAAATCTGAAGAGCTTTTGAAGAAAGAATCAAATCAAACTTTATTTAGAAAACGCTTTTCAGGGCTTAGTGGCACAGAGAGCTTTACGAAATAAAAACATCTTTTGAATTTGAAAAGCAAAGTATTCAAAGTTATAAAGTACACTTTATGAAACATTATGAGATAAAGATATAAATAGAAACCGGGCTGATGTTGAAGTGATGGAATAACATTAGAATATCGACCCATGAAGGCTTAGTCACCAAAGACGAAATCCTCCTGTGTAGAGAAAAAAAAACAAAAAGAGTCAAATAAAAGTAAAACCAGAACAATAAACCTAAAAGCATCACATCATGTAGAATCAAATCATATAGACAGAAATAATCTCAATTACTCTTGAATATACAAATAAATCATGAATATGTAAAATAATGAAGACATCATGAGAATATATTTGTAAATTTAAGCAGAAATCAGGTTAAAAAGTTCAGATCTTCAGTTTTCTGTAGAAACGTGGATTGAAATAAATATAAACAAACTCATTGTTTTCATATTAGGTTATGATTTAAAGTGTAACCCAACAGGACAGGTTGAGTCCACTCTCAGTCTGGAGTAGAAAAATAAAAAAAAAAGGGGGCGGGGCTGAGCGGGGGAGGTGTGGTCTGGATCTGTGAGGTTAGCTTAGAACGTTCCCTAACTCCCAAGTCCACTGAATTGTTGTTCAAGCCAGTAGATTTTTGACGACTGAAGGCAATGCTAGCCATGCTAAAGCTAACATGCTAACGACCGACCGTTACAGAATCTAAGAGGCTTTTATACTGGAGGATGATGTTGTCAAACGTCTGGGGCTTCCACCGGTTGACCAATGACAAAATTCAACTGTAATACCTCGTTTTGATCTGCAGGGGGCAGCACACAGACTTTAATTTCAGGAATTAAACTTTTTTTTTTAAGTCGTCTAAAATGTTGCAACAGATAAATTAATTAAAGCCTCATTCGAGAGAAAAACAGACAAAAAAGTTACAGAGAAGTTTGAAGTTCAGCTGAGAAATATTTTATGAATTAAAAACATGACTAAGTTTTATCCGTCTGACTTTACCTGTACTCTGACCTGAAGTCAGGTGTCAATATTCCTTCACAAAGACTTGTGTGGAGTTTCACCCCAGAACCCATTTAGAAGGAGCAGCTTCTGTTGTTTCTCCTCATTTTCATCTTTGCAGAGCTGCTGAGGTCAGTGGTTTAAAATCCAATCGTATAAATCCTTCCAGAGAATATTAACTGAGTTACAGTCATAGAAGACGTTTTTTTATAGTTTGAATATCATTTTGACATAACAGGCATAAAAAATGGTGGGAGAGACGTTCATGGATTTATCAGAATGGGGCGGGGCTAGGAGATTGTAGCCCCGCCCAGTGTATTTTCTACATCACAAATATTCACAATTTTACTAAAGAAATACTCAAAATTGACCTTTTGAGCTTAATTTTCTTCCTGTATGTCCATCATTTGAAGAAAGCACTATTTCCATCAGAGGGAGTCTTTACTGTGAAGCTCCTCCCCCTGAAGCAGATGTTCCGTCTGAGCTCCCAAACCTCCTTCATGAAGACGCTCTAAGATTTCAATTAAACTTTGTCTGCAGACGATTCCCACCAGAGCGCTCGGGTTCATTTCATAAAACGCGCGATCGTAAAGGAAGGATCCCATCTGTCGCTCACACCTGCGCCCCATAAATTCAAATCAACTTAAACTGACGGCGTTAGCCTCGGGATTTCCCCCCAGAGACGGCAGAGGTTCTGCCGGGGCTCTAATGGAGCGCAGGGGAGAATCCTGCTTTACGGAGGATGGATCCCAGCTGTGGAAAACCAGCTCACCTCTCAAACTCACCTGAATTCATGATCTGGGTTTTTAGGAGCAACATAATCTAGCTAGCAACAGCAGCTGTCTTGACCCACTTTGGCTGGTCTTTGTAGATCCGCCGGACCTTCATCTGGTCCCTGAAGGTTTACTCATCTCTCTGTGAAGCTGCTCTTTTGAGCTTTTCCTTTTTCCTTCTCTATGAACGGGGATTGTTCCAGTGCAGGAGGATGAAAATGTTCTCAGAAGACTTTCAGAAACTCCACAGCAAAACATGCTGGAGCTTAAGTCTGTCTCTGGAAACAGGAGCTCACGCTTTAATCAGCTCGCTGTTTAACCTTCAGGAAGTAGAAATGAAAGCGCAGAAAGAAAAGAACAGGATCGTGCTCCTACATGCAGGCTCTTTCTGGGAGACCACAGAAGACATGACGGAGTCGACTGTCAGGAAAGCCAACGCAGTGATTAAATGTCTCTAATTGCTGCTTTTATAGACGCTCTGAAGCTGAAGCGGCGATTTTAGTGTCAGTCAAGCTGGTTATGTAACGCCCGGATCTGAACGCCCATGTACGTCCTGAAGGTCCAAGCCAACGACAGGAAACCAGAGAACACCAGACGAAAACCCAACGACTCGGATCGATGTTCTTTAAATATATGCAGTAAATAACGCAGACAGCAGTTCACCTGAGGAAACTCCATCGACTCCGGCATTGATCAGCGGTCCGGGCGGATGCCTCCACCTCAGCCGTAATGAGGCTTCATGGGGTTTAAGAGCAAACTTCTGAAACAAGTTAGCAGACGTCTGGCCTGCAGGGAGGGGCAACACAAACCTGAGCTGTTAGAACGAGTTTCATCAAAGATTCCTCAAAAACATCCGTTCTGGAGCTCATTGACTTCAGTTCAAGGTAGGGCTGCCACGATTAGTTGGCTAATTGACTATTAAAATAGTCAAGATTATAGTCGATTAGTCGTTAAGCGGCTGGTTGGCTCAGTGGGCTAGGTGAAGGGCTGGCACTCAGGAGCCCTGGGTTCCATTTCCCAGGGTTGTCCACTGATTCCCACCCAGATTGGGTCTCTAGGCAAGACCCTTGATGCTGCTGCCTAACTGGGTCCCTGTGCCCCTCAAGTACAGGGTTGTGTCAGGAAGGGCATCCGGCGTAAAAACTCTGACAAATCACTGATGAATTCACTGATGCGAAACAGTGGGTGCTGTTACGCTGTGGGGATCCCGAAAGGGATAAGCTGAAAGTGAACTACATAGTCGATTAGTCGTTACTTTATATTATATGGAATCAGAGTGTAGTAAAGATGAAAGTTATAATGGCATTCTGCTAGATTTTTTGACTATTTTGGCATTTAGATCCCGGACGAGGCCCCTTGTTACGTCCCTATGGGTAAACCTGACTCAGGTCTAGAGGACAAATACAAAAGAGGACAATAACAAAAACTGGACACCATTGAGAATAAAAGGAACACAGTTAATTAAATAAATGAAATTCTGTATCCTGAAATGAAAGAACAAAATGAAATGATTGGTTCGCTGGTCCAAACAAAAAGACAAGCCAAAGGGAAATGGCTCCTCGGCCAAACATAAAATAAGTCATGGAGACTGCTGACCCAGAAATGTCGACCGTCAGCAGCTCCCTCTAACCAAAACTACCTAAAGAAAACAAATAAACAAAGCCCGCAAACTAAGACTACCAATGTCCAACCCAAACTAAAATAACAAAACCCAGCAGTGTAAGACTGCTGAGGTCAAAGAGGAGAAAAGAACACGCCGTTGTGTAAACCGTTGAAGAGTTACGGTGGTTCACAGCGTGTTATTTTGCCGTCGCAGATGACATCTCCAGTGTTAAAAGGTTAACAGGATGTTTAGTTGATTCTCATAGTTATTTTATCGTTTTAACAAATAAAAAAATATTTTGTTTTTCCATTTTTTGTGTTAAAAACATGACGCGAGTTCCTCTGATGAGACGTGTCATTCTAACCTACAGAAGTGGGAGGGGCCTGTGGGTGTGCAGACCAATAACACCGTCTCATTAGTTACCATGACAACACTCGTGGTACCTGCGGTTGGTGTTTGTTTGTTCCTGTGTTGCTTTGTTGTTGAATGGCGGGTTGCCAGTTTGTTGACTCAACACCAAGGTCAGCACAGACGCACACATCAACGCACACATCAACGCACACATCTGTGCCTCACCTCGACCGCATCACTCCCACTCCGTGCACGACCACACCGACGTGCACACAGGCTGCATGGAAAGCAGGGTCTGCCCGCCTCTCAATGACTCTGTGACCCAGCAGCTGTTGCCATGGTAATGTGTATCCATCCCTGCATCCCCCTGTTATTCAGATTGACTTTATTGGCAGATAAAGGAGAGAGCAGCAGCGTGTGTCCATTTACAACCTGAACAAAGTCCTCCCCCCACATCTGTGGACGTTTGAGCGCATGATCTTATGACACCCAGCTTCCAGCTCATCTCCAGCGCTGATTATTTGGATTCAGAGCGCTCTGCGGCGGTACGGCTGACGCCTTTGCTGTTTGTGTTCATGTGAGCTCCTTCAGAGGGTCGAGCTCCACGGCTGGGAGGCTTTTTCTCATTTCTGAATATGAAGAGGTGTGATGACGATGACCTGTGAGAGGCTGAAGGAGTGAAGACGAGGAAGGTTCTTCAGAGAGTTCGGTCTCTGGCCAAACAGGAACAGTTCCATTCATTTAGGCCACACCTGTCAAAGTCAAGGCCCGGGGGCCGGATCCGGCCCTCCAGATCATTTTATTTTATTGTTATTAATGACCCGATGTTATCTTGAGCTCATTTCTAACTATAATTTTGACAAAATATATTTTTATGGATTTATTTTAAAAAATTAGTTTTAAAGTGTTCAGTGAATGTTTGTCATGTTCAGCCCGCGACCTGATGCCTGTTTTGGCCCCGTGTGCGATTGAGGTTGATACTCCTGATTTTGTTTACAGCTCTAAATATCAATACTGTGTCATCAAAAACAGTAATTTCCTCTGGCCAAAGTGAAGAGTTTGTTAAATGGTCGTTTCAAAAGTAAACAGAGTTTGATGAATCCATGAATCACAGGATGCGACACTTATGCATCAACACAACACGAGTGACACCAGAATAACCGTCTGAGGTGTGTAGTTGTCGACGTCCACGCCGACACTTTTGTTTTCCTGTTTTTATAAATGCAGCTCCATCACGATCAGGACAGAAGGAACGGTACGGTGATCTTTTGCAAAAGCCCAACCCTCTAGACCACTTTAAGCTCAGAGTGTTGATGTTCTTTGAATGAATTATTGAAAGGGTAGAAACCCCTCCCCCGCCTTCATCACAGATGAAACACCTCCACCTGTTCAGGTGGGGCAGGTGGGGTCTCATGGGGTGGGAGTTCCTGCTGTTTTATCACATTAAGGGAGTTTGAAAAAGAATGACTAAACAAACTTTATTTACAACCCTAACGTTGACGATGGAACATTTCCACCCACACCTGTAAGAAACTCTCACATGACTTCCCTCTTGTTGGAGAGCAGTGTTTCGTCCCCCATAATTCCATGCGTCTCTGTTGTGAAGTAGCTGCGTGGTGATTGGTGGGCGGAGTCAGCCTCCTCCTGCTGCAGAAAGGTGAAACCGCAGTCGTGTCTGACATGAATGTGTCTTGTGAGTTCAAACTAGAGGAGACAACACAACATGTACAACACAACATGTACATTTCACAGCAGGTTAACTGCGTTCACAAACAGCGAGAAGCTGAGTGTCATCGCTGTAATTGCTGCTGGTACGGGCAATTAAGTCTCAGCAATAAAGGAGGCGCCATGTGTCATCACTGAGGAGCAGATCTTCAACACGCAGCCTCCTAACTGAACCCTCCCTTTATTCTGGTCCAGGCACTGACTGAGTGACTGCAGGGGGGCGGAGTCACTCAGTCAGTGCCTGAGTGACTCCGCCCCCCTGCAGTTCCAAACGGGAAATAATTCCAAAAAGCCATAGACTTCCGTAGAGAAATAAACAATTGTAACTCACTATTGGTCAAAATAACCATTCTTGATCGGATACTTTTTTAACATCTTCTTGATGATCCTCTTTTTTTTCATGATATTTTAGTTCAGACGACATTAGCAAGCAGTGATTGGTCTGAGAATCTGTCAATTAAATGCTTCAAACGTCTGAGGTGTGGTCAGCTGGCATCACATGCTCTCATTGAGGCATCTGATTGGGCAGTTTAGAACTTGAATAACTTGCAATAAAGAAAATATATCATGAAAAAAATGTAGTATTATCAAGAACATGTTGAAAAGAGACACCAGAGCAAGAATGGTGATTCTGACAAACAGAATGACGGAGTCATACCTGTTTGTTACTCAATAGAAGTCTATGGGATTTTCGGTACTTCCTGTTTGGAACGCGGCGGGGGAGGGGATGATCCGTCCTCTTCTCTCTATGTACCGTCTATGGTTGGCCTCTGTATCCAACGTTCAAAAACAAGTGATAGGGGTGTGGCCTTCCAACAAGCTCCATGCTGATTGGTGAGAGTGGTTGCCATAGAAACATTGACTCAGACTGACTTGGATCAATTGCGGCTTACTGTCGACATCCATGTATGACCAAAAAATGGCGACTGAAATAAATGTATTTTCTATGGGTGTGTCTCTCACATGGTCCAGTTCTCAAATCCAGTCAGTGGGTCCAGGTCTCTGTAAAGTCTCGGTGACTCGTGTCTTTGGTTGTCCTGCTTTAGTGTCTTCAGGTTGATGGTTCGTCCTGAACTCAGGAACATCTTTTTCATCAGGAGCTCAGCAGAATATTACGTGTTTTTCTAGACGTCAGCGGTTTTCTTGTTTGTATTTGTTCCCGCCTGTAATCAGTTCCCACACACCTCTGGAGTTTTCTTCCCATCTAATGGATCAGTCCTCCGGGGGTCGGCGTCAAACGGCCAAAGATGCAAGAAATCCAATAATTCTGCAAACACAGAGACGAAACAATCGAACAAAAAATGAGTCCTGCCTTCGATGCCAGCATTGTGCTGCAGTTCTGAAAAGGTCTGGGCTTCAACACCAATCAATCCTCTCTCACAAAAGTCCATGAATGGATTAAGCGTTTCCTACAGCTCTTTGCATTACAGTAATGAGCAGTTTTTGTTTCTGCGGCGTTAACCGGATCTGAATGAAGGGTTTGGTTGGTCGATCGATCCGACGGTTCAGAGACAGTTTTTGTGGTTCTTTGCTAATCACCTGTTTGAGCTCGTTAACGAACAGCTGCTCTTCTATTTTGACGTCTATCATGAAGACTTGCTTTAAATTTTAGCAAAGAAAAACAGTTTTTGTGACTCATTTCTCTGTTTGCCCTCTGAACACGCAGAGGTTTGCATCGTTCTGTCGGCTGTAATCTCTTTGAAACGATTCAGACTTTCCAGGGAAATCTCCTCAGTGTTTTCCGTTAGAAGTGATCGAATGAACAGATTCCGTTCAGGTAGGAGCACTCTAGGTGTGAGACGGAGTTTCTACGGGAAAAATCCCACGACTCCACGGTGGAAAAGTTTACCTAAACTTAATGACATCAGGAGGAAAAGACAGAGCTGTAATTTCAAGCTTTCTGTTCAGAGCGCTGTTGGCTCAAATTCCCATCAATAACTGAGATTTCATCTTCTGACAGAAATGGTTTTATTAGCAGCGGATCCATCTGCTCCTTTCATTACGCTTTTTGCTTTCAGACCCGACAGAAAAAAAAAACCCTCCTCCCTGCGTGTGCTAATCAGATCTCAGCAGACTTCTCCTCGCAGGAAAACTCATTGTTGTGTCTGTGAAGGAAGTGGCTGTGCGCACAAATCTATTTCTAATCAAAAATCGATCTTATCTGGGTATAAAATGACACTCCGTGTGGAAGCGCAGCGTTCTGCCGCAGCGTGAACCGCCGGCACGCCGAGCCAAATCTGTTCTCAGCACAGATAAACCAGCATACGAACGCTCGTCTGCATTTCTGCTGCTATTATCCTGAAGGTGGGGGGGTGGAATTGGTTTATTGCCTCCCTCCAAATAAACTGATTTCATGTTGTTTCTTTAACCTCAGTGGAGTCGGAGCAGCAACGAAGACGGTCCGACTTTTACGAACAAACAGGCAGCGTCTCGTTTCAGAACACGGTCTCTTTGAAGACGTTTTTCACTAATTTAATCTGTCAAAAGCAGATTAATCCACAAACAGGAACTTAAAAGAACAACAAAGTAGAAGTCCTTTAAAGAAATGTCTGTTTGCTAAAAACAATGATTTATTAATCACTCATAAACTGCTGCTACTAAGAAACAGAAACAGTCTTTCACAAAGTACACAAACTAAAGGTTGATGACATCATAATGAAGTGGGTGGAGCTCTTCGATTGAAAAAGCAAAAGATGAAATGATTTTGTCCCTCCCACATTTAAAACCAGAACAAATTAAAAATATACCTTATGTAAACACAAGGTGGCGCTAAAAAGCGTGTTTTTAACGGATTTCTAATGTTATGTCTAAAATGTCAGGTTGTGGCTCTGTAGATAAAATAGTTTCAGAGACATAAGGATAAAGGTTTTAAGCCTTTCTAAGTATTGTGGTCCGTTTGTACTTATTGGGGCTGCTACGATTAATCGTTACTTTATTAAATATGGAGTCGGAGTGTAGTAAAGTTGAAAGTTATACTGACATTCTGCAGCTTTTTGAACTATTTTGACATTTATTAAGGTTTTTAGGCTGTTTTGGCTAATTTAGTTTTTTTTTTGTTTGTTTGTTTTTTAGGCTATTCTGGAGCTTGGCTAATATTTCCACTTCATGCTAGCTATTTTAGCCAATTTAGTTTTTGTTGTTGTTGTTTTTAGGCTATTTGGAGTTTAGCTAGCATTTCAGCTACATGCTATCTGTTTTGGCTAATTTAAGCTTTTTTTATCTATTTATTTATTTTTGTACTTGTTTAGGATGTTTTGAAATTTAGCTAATATGTCAGCCACATGCTAGCTATGTTGGCTAACTAGGCTTTTTTTTTTATTTTTTAGACTAATTTGGCATTTAACTAATACTTTAACTAACACGTCTTTAGCTAACATCACTAGCATCTTCAGCGGTCAAATTCAGCTTACAGCATTCACACTAGCATTATCACAGGTTTTTAGTTAGTTTAAAGCTAATCATAGTTCAGATGTGTGCTTTACACCCAGATTGTTCATAACCCGATTAGTCGACGAATCTGAAATATAATCGGTCATTAGTCGACTACTAAAATAATCGTTTGTGGCAGCAGTAGTTCTTATCAGACCACATGGACTTTGATGTAGCTTCAGTCGAAAATTTAGAAGTTTTAGGTCTTAGAATTGAATACCGTTACCTTTAGTCCTCGTTCTATCCTAGGTATGTTGACATGAGGAATGGGGTCATCTGGACCCCACGGCGCGCTGAACTTTTATTTTCAATTATTTTTGATTGTCACTGGTGTCCGTGGCAGACATGAAATCCTGTCCACCTCCATCCACATTTGTGATGGGATGGATAACACGTCAAAGTAAGGCTTGGGTCATCTGGACCCCTTAAAGAATAATAGGAAACTATGGTCCAAAAAGGGTCAAATTCACATAAACAATTAAAAAAACACACAGAATAAAAAAAAAGAAATAGGAAAACATACTCTGAATAATAAACAAAAAAGCTTTTTAACACTGAACCAGGAAAAATTCATTTTCTTCTAAAATGTGTTCCTGCTGAAGCCAGTTTCTGAAGTACATTTAAGCACCAGAAGGAAATCTCCGTCCAAAAACTGATTACAGTTTTAAATTACTTCCTTTATGCCAAATTAGCTAAAGAAGAAGAAGACAATCCAAAAGTTTTAATGAATAATTAAATGAACATAAAAAACTAAAAAAAGACTACAATGGTTGAGAATGCTTTGATAAATGCTAAATAACAGTAATGTCTTATAATTATTGTAAAATGAATTAACGATAGTCTAAATAAAGAGAAAACTGTACAAAAATTAATAAAATGGATTAAAAAGTGAACTAAAGGCTATTAGAGACAAGAGTTACGGAATATTTGAGTCTGAATTATTCTAAAGTAGAAACTTGTTTGTTTAAAGTTGAATTGGAAGAGACTGATCAACAAAACTTTGAAAGTCACTTTAGCTGTAGTCTGTAGTGAGTAAAAGCAGGCTGTTCTGAATGAATGAATGAATGAATGAAATGGTTTATTTCAAGCAATCAGGTCATAATACATACATGACATATCACTTAGTGAATCACAAGTAGATCGCTTGAAAGGGAGTGGAAGGAAGCGAATTTATATAATCCCACCCCGACTCGACCATTTTCTCTACATGAATTATCAACTTAATATCAAATATTTACAGATTCAGGCTATTAAGGATAATTAATATCATTGATTGTAATCAAATTTCAAAGCATCTACGACAAATCATTGATATTAATCAGTGACAGTAATCTAATAATCTCATTGAAAAAAAGACACTTTGTGCAGATTGTATTCAAAGAATTATGATAATACAAACAGTAATAAGTAAATCACAGACACAAAAACAGCCTCCCTCCCTGAGGCTCCAGGTATTAGCCTAGACCCAAAAGAAGGTTACTGGAATATCAGATAGTTGCCCAGGGCCAAACGAAAGTCATTCGAAAACCAAAATGCAAAAAACAGAATTTTAAAGTGTTAAGAGCGTTGTTTCACAAAAAAATGTCTTATTTTTCTGTCTTCCATGAAAAATAATCTTATCAAGAATAGTTTGTAATAGAAAAATAATCTTAGTCTGAGAAAACATGTTTTAGTGACTAGAACTTTCTCTTAAAATACAATTTCTTGGTTAGACTGTTTTCTTGCCCCAATAGTACATTTTTTTTAATTTTATATTTATTTATTCAGCTTATTTGTCTAGGGACCCTGATTTACATTGCATTACCGTAGACCTAAAATAAAGTTACTGGAACACCAGGTATTGTCCTAGACCCATTAGAAAGTAGTGGCCACACCGGGTAATACCCTAGAGCAAAAACAAAGTTATGGCAACACCAAATATTATCCTAGACCCTAAAGAAAGTTACTGGATTGCCAGTTATTAGTCTAGATCCACGAGAAAGTCACTGGAACATCAGATATTAGTCAAGGGCCAAAAGAAAATTCGAGGTTTGCAATCCTGCATGTTTTCCAACATACCCTGGTATGACATGTTCTAATTGGCTGGACACACCTGAACCATGTTATCAGTCATATGGGCTTGGATATCTGGAAATCATGCAGTCACTGCGGCCCTCGAGGCCTGAAGTTGCCTGTACCTGGCCTGGACCCAAAAAGAAAGTTACAGTAACACCAGGTAATATCCTAGACCCAATAAAAAGTCACTGGAACATTTGATACTAACCAAGAGCCAAAAGAAAGCCACTGGAACACCAGGTATTAGTCTAGACCCAAATAAAATGGGTTATAAACAGAGAAATCCCCCTGCATGAAGTTAGCGTGTGCTCTCGTTTCATGTCTGGATGCTCTAGCTAATGGGAGGAGCCATGCGGCGACCCAACCGTTGAGGTGTGAATTTGAAGTCTTTGAATCCGTATCCTGCTCAGCTAGAATGATGGATCAGATTACGTTGAGGTCGTTCCACTTAGAGGCAGCTGGAGTTTTCTCCTGCAGGAGGACTGATCCTGCAGCATCTCTGACGGCCTTACATGTTGTGGTTTCTGCGCTAAAGCTGGCGAGGATAACGAGCTGAGGTGGGCGGGCCTCGTGTCCCGAGGCTGCCCGACCTCAGTCCCTGCGTTCAGAGACTCAGCCCGGAGCCACACACCTCCGGACGGCGCTTCAGCCGCACGCCGACATCCTCATAATGAGCTGATCGCTGGCCCGAGGCTGCTCCGACCAACCAGGATTAACGCTTTAAGTGGATTAAGTTGCTCTTGTTCTTGTGATTGTTCAGCGCTGATGACATCTTCTCTGTCATCCAGGCTGAGAATGTGGGTCACCGCCGGCCGCAGGATTAGTCCTTCCCATTAGCCTTCCAGAACCTGCTCTGAAACCTCCACGCATCCACCCCGGTAAATGAAAGAGAGCGGAAAAGAGCAGATTTAGAGCAGTTAAATAAAAATCACAGCAAAAGTTTAATTACTAAATTAACTTTCTGTTCTGTCTGCTGTGAACCGGGATAATTAATCTACTCCATTAGCTTTTTCTGCCTCTCTGCTGCAGTTTTGTTTGAAGTGGATAATTTATGTCTGCTGAGGCTGTTTGCATTGACTTCATTAGAATATAAAGAGCCGTAAATCATTTGCCCGTTCTGTCTGAGATACGCTGACAGGAAGTCCAATATTTACAGCGGCAGCTGCTTCCTGTTTGGGGCTACATCTCTTTTTAATACATGCAGTTTGATTCTCATTCTATGTGCACATCAGACGATGCACTTTCAAGAATGCACCTTTAGCATACAGATGGTAGCAGATGTAATTACAGTCTTGGTGTGAAGTGTCAAAGCCGTGTAAATCTATTGAATCTGGCTTCAGGGTTTTTCTTTCACAGCTCTATTCCGATACATGATAGACTCGGTCTCATAAAAATACACCTCATTCTTTATTATCAATGTTCAAAC
This sequence comes from Oryzias melastigma, assembly GCF_002922805.2. Taxonomy (NCBI): domain Eukaryota; kingdom Metazoa; phylum Chordata; class Actinopteri; order Beloniformes; family Adrianichthyidae; genus Oryzias; species Oryzias melastigma. The sequence goes on along the minus strand of NC_050534.1, from coordinate 21,651,179 downwards.
AGTTAGAACTTTCATGAAAACCCAAACGCCCCAGATTAGTCAAAGTTCAATCGGCTTAACTTTTAATGTTTGTTTAATGGCCACTCGTTTTGTACATAAAGCCCAATAACGGACTTAAAAAAAAAAAAATACCGACATGTGAATCCAATAGTTTTGAACGTGGAAGACCAAAACTTTTCATTAGAAGTGGTCACTGGGACCAGCACTTCTGAGGCTGGCGTGAACATAGCGTCAGGGTACCAAGACTTCTTACTGGGTCTTCTACGCAGCGTTATTGGTCGGTGTCAAGCATTTTTACGCTGCATTCACACCGAACGCCATTTTTGCATCAAATTTGCATCCCCAACCCCCTTAAATTTGCTGCTGACATGTGTGGGAGGAGCTACTGTAGCTACTTTAGCATCATTGCTATATGGAACCATAGACTGTATTTCTGTTTACCTCACAGTCAATGCCTGGAAGACATGGATGATGTTAAGAGATTGAGCTACGAATACACTGTCACTAAAGACTCTAGTGCTGCCACAAACGATTATTTTAATATTCGACTAATCGGGTCATGCGCAAACTGTATGTAAAGCTCAGATCTTAACCGCCATTAGCTTTAAACTAGCTAAAAACTAGATATATAGAATTACCTGAGATAATGCTAGTGTGAATGCTGTAAACTGAATTTTATCACTGAAGATGCTAGTGATAGCTAAAGATGCTGTAATTAATAGCTAAAAACGCTTAAGCTGATAGCCAGCTAAAATATTAGTTAAATGCGAAATTAGCCTAAAAAACTGAAAAAAGTTAGCCAAAACAGCAGCTAGCATGTAGCTGAAATATTAGCTAAACTCCAAATTAGCCTAAATTTTTATTTTTAAATTAGCCAAAACAGCTAGCGTGTAACTGAAATATTAGATAAACTCCAAAATAGTCCAAAAATCTAGCAGAATGCCATTATAACTTTTAACTTTAATACACTATGAATCCATATGAAATAAAGTAACGACTAATCGACTATTAAATTAGTCGTCGACTATTTTAATAGTCGATTAGTCGACTAATCATGACAGCCCTAAATGACGCTCACAAGTAGTGCTGTCGTGCTATTAATATTTTTCTGCGATACATTATTGTGGTCTGTAATAATTTAATCTAATTGATCAATTTTAATCCCAAATATTTTTAACCCATTAACTGCTGTGAACAGCCTCATTTTGAGGTATTTTCATTTAACTTTATGACATTAACGATTCAAATAACTTATTTATAAAGTTTTTTTACTACTCCAACTTAACTTTTACACTCCAAGGAAGATTTTGTTTTTCAATCTCAAATAATAAAACGAAATCCATCATCAGTCCGTGTCCTATATCGCATCCAGTAATGGTCCGTGTCTGGTACCGCATCCGGTACCTTGTCCAGTACTCGTCTGCATCCTGTACCGCATCCAGTACTGGTCCGTGTCCTGTGCCTTGTGCAGCACTGGTCCATGTCTGGTACCGCGTCCAATACCGGTCCACATCTGGTACAGTGGTACTGTGTTTGGTACTAGTATGCGTCCGATACCGCGTTAAGGTACCAGTGTGGTCTGCTTCCGGTACCGGTTTGCGGTCCAGAGGTTGGGGAGCCCTAATTCAATTGGAGCAGTCAGCACGTCAAACAATTACAAGTGGGGGACACCCAAAACATCAAAAATTGACACGGAAGGGTCCTAAATTAAATGTCAATATGTGACGACTCTGGAATGAGAATGTGTTGTTTCTGCAGACTAAAGAACTATCATTAAAAAGTACAAATCTGATATGGTGTTCCACAGGGTTCTACATCAGGACCTTCACCTTTTTCCCCAAACAAACTTAATTTAAACTTTAAAGTGTGATTTTACTTAAAGAAAAAGCAATAAAGATAACAAGAATGTTGTTGTTTAGTACACATTTCTGCACAGACATTAGCCGGTCTCAGTAGGGGGCAGTAAGTCATGGGGCAGGTTTGAGAATGAGGCCCCAATCTGCCCAGAGTAGAGCAGGAACTAAGGGCAACCTTCAGCACCAGTTCCACATCGTCAGCTGCACTGTCAGACCTCCACATGCCAACAGAAAATCCTGAAGATGCGCTGTGACGCCGGGGTCGTGACCCCCGCAGATGTGGAGCATGCTCAGTTCTGCGCAGTGAAAAGTTGACTGCAGGTCAGAGGATGCTGAAGCTCAGCAGGACGGACGCCGGGGCAGCTGAGGGGAACAGATGGCAGCGTGGAACAGCGGTCCGGATGACGGGATGCGAGGAGAAGTGAGGCGCAGCAAAAACAAACAGATGCAGGAGGAACAAGAATGCTGCATGAATCCCCATTTGCCGGCTAATGAGGCTTCCTCTGCCGAGGCCGGCGTTATCTGCTGCCTCTGTTCTCCGGCTCGCCGCTGTCAGGTGGAGATGCGACGCTAACAGCCTTCAAACAACCAGCGGCCGCCTCTGCCGCGGCGCAGGCAAACATCCCGCGCTTCAGTGAACCCTCCCCTCGGTGTGACCATGGCAACCACTTTGGAGGAGAATAACGGAGGAGTTATTGTTCTCTGATGCCGTGGCAGTGAAATGTGTGACAGCTGTCCAGAGGAGATAATGGGAGGGGAGCGGCGGCTGAGTCATCTGCCACAGACAGCGTTAAAGATAATGGTTCGCTCCAATTGCTGCTCAGAGTGTCCCAAACTTCAATCTGCAACTCACACTGGCAGTTGTTTTATTGTTCCGCTGCCATTTAAGGAGACCTGTGAAAACTGTTTAACCTGCTCGCCAAACTCATTCATATCAAACACGCAGAAACCTGGAGTGGGAATGACTTTTACTTTAGGGTTACGGCTGCCTGAAGTGGAAAACTTTTACCAAATGCTCAACTCACAATATGAATGTAAAGAATTGACCAAATCAAAAGACACGGATGTCCAAGATCTGGACTTTCTTACATCGGTGAATCCGTACCACACTGGAGTTGTAGCGGCATCCCTTTACTAGTAGGGCGTCTGCGTCACAGGAGCAACGCGGATGCCCAACTGGCAGAGGTATACAGCTACGGCTTCCTCTTATAAAAACAAGTTCAGACACCACTGATTATGTAAAACCTTTGAGTTATTTTATCTGTTATTGTGTCACCCGGGTGTAACAGGAAGAACATCAAGACTGGGTTGGAGTTCTCTGACCATCTGGTTGAAGAGTGGGTGATCTTCATGGATCTCTTCTGTGTTCTTTTACGACTGTTTGAGATTATATTTTTGCAAAAAAACAGAGAAAAGGGAGAATTTAACGACTCCAGGTTGTTCCATCTCCTTCAAAAACCAGTTTGTAGTGAAGTGAATCTTCTGCAGCCTCCACAGATCTTCTGAACTCATCAGTCGACTCTAACTCTAGTTTACAGGTGTGTTGTTGTAAAGGTCGTCAGTGTTTTCCTGGATAAAGTTTCCCGGCCTCTGATTGGCTGTCATAGATCCGGCCGCTCAGCCGCCCGAGGCGGTGTGTCGGTGGCCGTTTGTGTGGAGCCATCTTCAGCCTCCGTTCCCGCTTCTGCTTCTGGTTCAAGGAGACGCTCTCTGCTCAGTCAGGCGGGACGTCTCAGCACAGCCTTCATTTTTAATTTGAGCGGGCTCAGCTGTCCTGACAGTCCCCGTTCCCGCCTCCGGCTGCAGGGCAGCAGCGCTGGAAGAGTCCGGACCGCGCTCGCTCGCTCCTGAGGGGCAATCCACTGGGAAAATTGGAGGGGGGGCTTTTGGGAAAATTCATGGTCCAATCGCCCTGCCCCTCCCAGGAAAACGGCATGTAAAATAGATGTGTCTGAACTTCAAGAAGGGAGGAGCAGATTAAAAATTCACATGGACCTTAAGATCCTTCATTAGCTGCTCAAATATTTCTGAGGTTTCATTAAACTCAGAAGAACTCAAAGTTCTGCTGATATTTTCACATGAGAAAAACTTCTGTGGAGTTATTTAAAAATATTCAGAATGCACTAAAATGCGATAAAAGATCAAAATGTTAACAATCTAAGACAGAAATCTGCAACCTTTATCACCAAAAGAGCCATTTGGTCGAGTTTCTTACAGACCAGAACAACGAGAGCCACAAAGTCTCACTTTATCATTTAAAAGATGCACAATTTTAATGCTTTTTATTCTTAAATTAAGCTTTTAGATTTTAAAATTGCAATAATTGAATTATAACAGTGTCTCTATGTGTCTATATATAACAGTTAAAACTTCTTTTACTTTTGAAAGCAACACACAAGATCCTTTCAAAATAAAACCCACTCTGTTCAAACACGATTTTTGTTATCATTAGGATTTTGGTGAGTCTATTTTCCTTTTAATCTCAAAAATAAACATTTTAGTTGAATCTATTTATTAAAAAAATAATAACTCAAAATATTTAAAATACCCTGATCTTTTTATTGAAACGCATAATTCTAAATCATTTTCATTCATTTTAAAGCACATTTGTTGAAAACTTTAACCACTTTAGTTTAATTTACCAAAATAAAAAAACTTTAGAGACTTTTATTTGACTAACTATAAATAAAAAATACAAATTTAAAGAACATTTCTACAGAATTTCTGACAGTAAATTAAACTTCTTTTCCTGAGTTGCTTAAAGTGAAAAATCTAAACCGAAATGACAAAACTTAAATAACTAATTTCTTTAATCAATCGTCTGCATTTTTGACTGAAGCTAAAGAGTCGCAGGTCGCCGTCCGCTGATCTAAAATGAGATTAAAACTCCTTTTGTCTGAATAGGAAACTCATCAGTGAAAGTTTGTCGTTTTCTACTAAACTTTAGTAGTGTTTCAAAGTGTAGAAATCCGCTTAAATTAAAATAAAATGAACATTTACCTAAAAATCATCAATTGATTTGATGAATCGATTTTTTTCAGAAGTGTTTTTTTATTTTATTTTTTTTATTAAAGTAATTTATTTTTCTGTTTTTCTTTTTTATTCTACCCTTATTAAGTTCTTTTAAAACAATTTTTCCCAACAGATTTTTTTTGAGAAGTTTGAAGCTTAGATGAAGCATCAGATTTGTTGAAAAAGTCGAGTCGGAGTCTGTCGTCGTGTGATGCACATGAACTGATCCAGCGGTGGATCTGATCCGTTCAGAGTCTCAGATTTGTTTGGAGATCAAACCAAATGGTTCATTACGGTCCGTTTCCCTTCTCTCCCTGAAGAGCATCAATTAGGAAGAAGCATCGGGGCATCGTTCCGTTTCCTCCTGAAGCGTCGGGAGCTCATTCATCACTGATGAGAATCGGCTGACGGCAAACTGGCGAGATCTGCCTCTGGGCGGGGTTTGGGGGTCGAAACGGTCGATGGTTGACCTTCTCTGCTGCTTCTATGAGACGTCACTCATCCTTCTGCAAAGTCAAACCGGTTTCTGTCGTGGATCAGCTCGTTTGACCCGCAGCCTCGTTAGCTGGGCTCAGTGCCGACCCGTGTTCAGTTCTGTGTGACGATCAGAGGCATTTGGACCCGAGTCTGAGTCCCTGAGAGGAGAAATGCTGAGTCATCCAAAGCATTCGGAGGGCCGGGGGAGCTTGGGTCGGGCTGTGGTTCAGCAGAACCTACAGTCATTCAGGTCTGCAGTTCTGGAAGTGAAGTTCACGTCTGTCAGTTACAGACAGAACCGGTTCAGTTTAGGATTGGGTTCCTCGGGTTTGCTCAACAGAGAACAGATGGAGGCGAAGGATCAGCGAGCTTCCAGCTCCACCGCCGCCATCGTGGCGGGTTATGATGTCACTAGTTACTGCTGTGATGAGAAAATGGGCGGGACAAAAATCCGGACATGCTCAGTGAGGAGGGGAGGATGTTCACTTCACAGATGCTGTCGGAATTCACTCACTACTCCTAATCTCCTAATCGTTTATTACAGAGGTTTACGCAAATAACGGAATTCCAGCAGATTCAAAGGGGAAGAAAAGCAGCTTTGAGATGAAACACAACAATATGCTTTGTAAACACTACACACCATTGTGTGGAAATAAAAACTTTACACAACACTTTACCTGAAGATAAACACAGCGCAGCACTTTGTGTTATTAAAAACTTAACACAACACTTCATATAAATATGAACTTCTCAAGATTTTTTATGATTCCACTGAGGATGAAAACTTGGATGAAAAAAAATGTGGATACACTTTTTTTTAATAACAAACTCTTCAAACACAATGCATTGTGGTCTATATTCGCCAATTTACTGAGCATCAGTGCTCACTGATGTTTTACAGGGCTCCCGACTCAGGAACTGTAGATTCAGACGACCTGAAAAAATGTCAAATTCTCGCTGTAGTTCACTACTAAAGAGAAGTGAGGGAATTCTGACACAGTCAAAGATCGATCATCAAGACTCTGTTTATATTAAATATATGGTGTCAGGTTTAAGATTAATCTAAGTTTGTTTCTGTCATCCTAATTCACAATCAATGTTTTTAAAGCTGCTTCACAGAAAACGTCAAAGAAATTAAAATAAATATATCTCTAAACAAACTAGAATGATGTTTCTTTTATAGTAATGTTCCTTAAATTCTGAAATATTTTAAGAACTGGTGAAACTCCTCCTCTCATGAAGCTGGAGCCTCCCGATCTTCCTGCTCCTGTTGAAGCGCTCGGAGCTGCACGGCATTGATTGTCTCATTATGGGATGTAATGAAGGCGGCGGCCTGCAGCGGCTGCAGCTGCAGGTTCAGACGCTCCGCCGCTGGATATGGAGCAGCTCTTCTCTCAACGAGCTGGAGGTAATTGGTGGACAAGTGGAGCTCGCTGCAGAGGGGGGGGGCAGGAGCTCTCTGTGGGGGGGCGCCTGACCCTGCATGTGAAGGAGGACGGAGAGGCGGGAATATCCAAAAACGTTCCTAAAATAGATTCCATTAAGGGCAAACGTCCGTTTGACGGGGGGAGCCCCTGCTGGGGGCTGTTGGGGCGCCTGATGCAGGGGGGCCGCCCCCCCACTTTATTTAGGTCCCCCCCGACTCCAGGTTTTCTGAATGAATATTTTTTAAGGACATTTCTGAGATTTTTTTCATTTGAGCTGGAAATCCAGGTTTGGATTGTTGAAGTGTATCAGGTGATTTCCGCTCGCCGCTCGCCGCTCGGGCCTTTAGCGTCTGACTGCAGCTCCTCTGAAGGGAAGCGGCGTGATGAAGGAGCGGCGTGATGAGGCAGCGGCGTGAGCAGAATCTGATCAGGGTTTGTTTCAAGTGTCTCTGCGTGAAGACCTTCTCTGGGCTCGCCGTTCATTTCGCTTTCATTTAAATGTCAAGTGACTGCGGCGCCTCATTTACATCTTCCACCTTACAAGCCCGCGCCCCCCCGGAGTTAAAACAATCTCACCCCCTCCTCCTCCGGCCAATCAGTTCTGCTGTCTGAGCCCCGGCCAGGCGGGTAATGAGCTGTCAGCCAATCACGTTCAGCCGGGACGGGCGCTGCGCTGTCACGGCTGCAGCTGCAATGCCCCGCCCCCTTTGTCTTTCATCCAGTAGACCTGCAGGTTGATTTCTTCATCAACTTCTCTGATGTTTTACTGTTAAAGTTGCTGCAGTGACCAGGGGAGCAGGAAAAGGATCACCGAACGCATCGTTACTTAGAGGGAATTAAAAAAGGAGAAAAACAAATCGAGTTTGAATAAATACTCAAAACTTAAACAAAATAAACCTAAAACTGTCTCCCTTCAGTTTACAGTTTCAATTCAGACTTTTCATTTTCCGGGTTGATCCCTATTGTACGTGGGGGCGGGGCTTCATCCCATTGGCCAATTTATTTCTGTTTTTTAATTCCAGTTTTTAGTATTTCTTTAGTTATTTTTAGATTTACAGTTTTTTCTGTAAACTCTCAATACTTCTGTCAGGTTAATAATGTGTAATTGAATGTTTTAAACAGTTTTCAATGTTTATTTTCTCAAATTTACTTCAAATAATAATTTTAAGTATTAGGGTTCAGTTTACAAACAAAAAAATATTTTTTATTGCTACTCTAAATCTCGTGAATTTACGATAAAAAAGTAAAACTGTGAAATTACAAGAAGAAAGGCATTTATTTATGACTTTATTTATGACTTGTTTCTCATGTATTTACAAGTTTTTTTTCATATATTTACAATTTTTATTTTACTAAATTTACAAGGTTAGAACTCGTACATTTTCTAGAAAAAAACGTGCAATTGTGTTAGATTAAATTTTTGATTTTATATTAGAAAACAAAAAAATTTACAAGATTGAAACCCGTAAATTCACGAGAAAAAAAATTGCTAATTTACGAGTTTTAATCTTTTTAATTTACAAGATTAAAACTCATACATTCATAGACTAAAACTCAAAAATTTACAAGATTAAATCTCATAGATTTATGCGACTAAGATGCAAATATTTGCGAGTTTTTTCTAAAAAAGGATATTGCTAGATTCAAACGTGTAAATAGAGTTTTTTTTCAAAAATTTAAAATAAAAAACTTGTAAATTTACTAGATTAAAACTTGTAATATTACTTTATTTATTCATTTTTAGGCGGCCAAAATACTCGTACTTGTCATTTACATCAAACATTATTTCCATGAAAGTCATTTTTAAACTCCAGGTGCTTGTCGTTGTCAGTCACCTGTGTTCAGGTGTTCTGGTCCTGAACCAACACCTCCACGTTTCAGCTCCGCCCACTGACCTTCATCAGCGTGGAGATCCGGAGGCCCCCCCCCCCCCACGAGTTTGTTTAGTGTTTTTATAAATAAATGCTTTTAATCTCTGGGCTTCAAAAGTATAAATCAAAGGGTTTATTTCCATAAGTGTTTATTTTATGGAAATGATTTATTCCTTTGAAGTGAAGGTTTTCTTTTGTAGTTGTTAACGTCCCCGTGTGTTTACGGGATGGTCGGCGTCATTCTTCAGGAACCGCTCTTCTTCTGTGGTTATGTTTACACTGATGTCTAAAGCACACACTCGCTTCGGCCTTCTCACACTTCTGCTAAGTAAACATGAAAGCAGGTTAATGTTTAAAATAGATTCAGCCAAAACATTTCAGTTCAGAGGAGAACTGCAGATGCAGAAGCTGGACAAACGCAGTCGAGGATTCGATGTTGGTTTAATGAACGTTGTCAGGAAGGCTGCTGTGGGTGCACAGCTTTAAACTGCATCCCTGAGCGGGGATGGAGGTTTGCTCAGTAAATGTCAGCGGAGTTCAACCGTCATCAACTTGCAGCTGTAATTTCACCTTTTTCTTTATTCAAAGAACTCTTCTGTCAGGTTTTAATGTCATCTCTGCCTCTGATCTGCTGCTCGTTTCCTCCTGAACCGACGCTCCTCTTCATCCTCAGTGTTACGTTCACCTCAAACGCCTCGGCGCTCCACTCAATCTGGGGACAATTTTCTTAGTTTGTTCTAAACTTTGTGAAAGTTTTATGCCACACTTTCCTGTGCAGTCAAATCAGACTCAGAATTATAGGAATAAAAAACAGAATTAAATAAAAAAAATCAAAAGGTTACATTTAATCTTGAAAATGAATTATAATTATTAAAAATAATAAATAAAGAAGGGAAATAAACTTTGGGAGATCAATACTGTACACCAACAACAGAGGGATAATGATGTCACCATGTCAATCACACCCTGGAAGCCAATAGGATCAAAGCCCCGCCCCCACGTTAAATAATCAAATCACTAAACAAAAAGTAAACTAAAAAAATGAAAACTGAAGACAAAGATGGAGAGAAACAACAAAACAGCAACAATTTTTCAATGTTTCTTCAAATCTACAATATTTTTGTACATTTATAATATTTTTCCTTTAAATCACATGTCAAAGTCAAGGCCCGGGGGCCGGATCCGGCCCTCCGGGTAATTCTATCCGGCCCTCCAGATCATTTTATTTTATCGCTATTAATGACCCGATGTTATCTTGAGCTCATTTCTAACTTGTATTTGTTATTTTAAAAAATATATATTTTTATGGAGAGTAAAATATTTAAAGTTATTTAAGGTTTAAGTTGATTTATTCTAGAATAATATTCCTGCATTTTTATTATTCAGAATTATGTTAAAAAGTTACAGTTTTACCGTTTAGAAAATTGGCATTCTGATAGCTTTTTGGACTATTTTAGAGTTTAGCTAATGTTTCAGCTACATGCTAGCTTATTTGGCTAACCTAATTTTTTTTCTTTTTGTTTGTTTTTTTTATGGTGCTTTCACACCGAACACGATTCACGCGGCACATTTGCGTGCCTCCCATCTCTCACCACGCGGCGAATTCGCTGCATGCTGCCTGTTAAAACATGAGTTCTTGACGCCGCGGCCACATGTGGGAGGAGCTACCAGCTCTGTCTGTGGATATCTCGCTTGGAATGAATGGAAGACAAAAACAATGTTGAGAAATCGGGTTTATTTATTGTGAGTTCTACAAAAACATCAGTAATCATGGCTTCAGTTTGCCTCAGAGCGTGTCTTTACCGCTAGTAACATTGGAACACCTTTAGGCTCATTTGGCTTTGAGCTAATCTTTTAGCTGACTACAGCTTCAGTGATTTCAGCTTCAGTGATTTCAGCTTCAGTGATTTTAACTATCAATTTCAGCATCTTCGGCTGCCAAATTCAGCTTACAGCATTCTCATCATTCTCATTATTGAAGGTAATACTATATATCTAGTTCATAATTATGTTAGAAAGTTACAGTTTTAAAGTTTTAAAATGTAGTTTTAGAGTTTTCAATAAATGTTTATCCTGTTCAGCCTGTGACCTCAGGTGTGTTTTGGTCCCTTGTGTGATTGAGTTTAACACCCCTGATCTAAAGTAACAAAATAATTGAACATCTTAAAAAATATCTTATCATTTCATCTTGATGATAAAAAGTAAATATGTTATTTTCTCCAGTCTCTAAAGGGTTAAAGGCTCCAGCTTAACAGTAAATCCTAAAGTAAAACTGCGGCTTTCAGAGCAAAAAAAAACTTCTGGCTGGAGATTCTCGCTGTAGTTTGGTGGAGATGAGATTTCTGTGCTGAAAGGATTTGAAAAGCCTTCAGGAGCGGGGGTTCATTCAGGGGCTGAAAGGGTTGGGGGGGCACATCCAGCATGGATGCTGTTTGCTGAAAGGAGTTCAGCCTTGAGGAGCTGTTTGTCGGGTTGTGGTGTCACACATTTTCCCTGAACGAGTGTCCCTGCTCTCTGCTGAATTCATGGAAACTATCCAAACAGGAGCGTAAAGAGCTCCTCGGGGTCGGCTGGGGGCGACGCCGCTCTCAGCGCCATCGCACGGGGGGGGGGGCGCCCTGTCCACAGCAGTGGGAGGGGCTGTTTTAGGCTGAAAAGACTCATTAATGCTGTAAAATTCAGATGAAAGTTTTCACAGATGGAGGATCAAATCTATGGAGCTACTTTGGGGCCAATATTATTAAAACCTAAATAATACAAATTGAAAATAAATATTGGTGTTTGGCCAAAAAAAAAGTCAACTGTCCAAAACTTTTTGCTATTGTAAAATGAATTTTATTCTGTGCCAAATTACAAACAAACAAAAAAAACTTAGGTTAGCCAAAACAGCTAGCATGTAGCTTAAAAAATGGCTAAACTGAAAAATAGCCTAATAAAAAGAAAAAAGCCTAAATTAGCCAAAACAGCTAGCATGTAGTATAAATATTACCTAAAATCCAAAGTTTAAAAAATCTTAGTAAGTGCCAAAATAGTAAAAAAAATTAGCAGAATGCCAATTTTTACAACTTTAAAACTGTAACTTTTTAACATAATTATGAATAATAAAAAGGCAGGAATATTATTCCAGAATAAATCAATTTAAACCTTAAATAACTTTCAATATTTCAATGTCAACACATTTTTTTTTTTCAGTTTGAACTCTTTAGTTTCGTTTTCAAATCTAAAATTTTCAGATTCAAACACAAACAAAAAAAAGATTTGAAACAAAAAAAAAAGTTTTGAAATCGAAATTTTGAGTTTTTAACCTAAAAACTGAACATTTGAAGATTTGAAAATAATTACATTTCTTTTACAATAGCAAAAAGTTTTGGACATTTTATTTTTTTCTCTGCCAAATATTAATATTTTTTTCAATTTGTTTTCTTTGGGTTTCATACAATATTGTCCCTAAAATAGCTCCATACAAATCCATCTTAAATTTCCTCAATAATCTGATCTCCATTTAATTTAAAATTACAGATTTATTTTTACCAAACTCATCAGTAAGTTATCTCCTCTCCTCCTTCTTCTCTTGTTCTGGATACGGGTCGTCATGGCGACTCACATGTTTACATTCAACTCAAATTGATGGCGGCTGGTCTCTCCTAAACGAAATAGCCCGCCGGCGGCTGAACATGGTCAACGCTAACATGTCGCCGTGTCCTTTTTTCCCAGACTTGCTCGCCGTGCCAAAGCATCCCTACGCCGCCATGGAGAACTGGGGCCTGAGCGTCTTCGTGGAGCAGAAGATCCTGCTGGACGCCGAGGTGTCCTCGTCCTCGTACCAGATGGAGCTCACCATGGTGGTCGTCCATGAGATCTGCCACCAGGTAGGTCTCAACGGACCGTCCACGAGGGAGGGGGCAGACAGGAAGTCTGACAGGAAGGTCAGAACTTCAAAATAAAACTCCTGAAGGAAAAATGGCTCAAAGTCTGGCAGACACAGTTTGGTTTGGATGGATTCATTGATGATAATTAATTTATTGACGACGGTCCTCCGATCACCTGTTTAGTAACTAACAGAAATGGTAGGATCTCCGGGTTGTCATCTGATCCGCTCATCTTGCTGTAACCTCCAGTCAAAGTAAAAAACAAACATCTGGAATTGTTATATCAGACCGATACTGATAATCTCAGATTATGCAAATACTGGCTGATAAATACTGGCGCCAATATCCCTACTAAAAACGCTGACGGATCGATGTTGGAGCTCCTCTGAGTTTGTGATGACCATCAGTTTTTGTTCATTTCCTCTGATGTGATCTGACTTTGAAGGACTCGGCTACATGAGAAGATGCTAACCTCTTTGGTAGAAGTAAACAGATGTTCTGATTTGGGTCATGGTGGAACCTTCATCCATTCGAGGATGTTCCAGAAGTTTCTTCACGTCTGAAAATCTTTGAAACTCAAACAGAACAACATTTCCTTTAACAGATTCAAATGATCCTCCTGCAAACAGACGGAAACATCACAGAAAGCTTCAGCGTTTGTGCGAGTTTGTGCGTCGATGTGTTACAAAGCTTTTCAGACATGATCCTGTTTTTACAGCTCCGCTTCAAACAAGTGACAAGCTGGCAAATGGGATGAAACGCAGCAGAACTTGAAGGTTCTGGCCAGAAAACAGAGAGACTAAGTGTGAGGAAGCTTGAAAAATAAAGACAGACGTAGAAGAAGACGGAGGAGGAGGAGGAGGAGGAGGAGGAACAGTTGGAACAAAAAGGCGAAGGAGGGAGGAGAGGAACGGAAACGACATCTGTGAAAGGAGAAATATTAGTGAAGACAGAAAGAGAGCAGTGAAAACATCCTGATCCTTGAGGTTCATCCAGTGAGTCCTGCAAACGCTGCAGCGTCTGGAGGATCTCCGTCTCCACAGACCTGTTAGAGACGGACAGTAAAACCTTCATTGGGGATTAGAGGAGAAAACGGTCAGAACATGAACTCTAAACTGATAGAGATCAGATGATGGAGGATTCAGGATGGAATAGATGGATGACAGGAAGTAGAATCTTCTTTTAGTCTTGTAACTCCCTCCACCGTGCTGCTGTAAACCCTCCTGGTTTTAAAGATTTCTCTGTCATGCATTTCTTTGGATCAAGGACATGAGATAAGTGGGGGCTCGTCCGGGATTCATTGGGTTAAGGTATCACCTTGGAACAACTGATTGTTTGGATGATGCCCTTTGACTGTATATAGGAACTGGACTGAGTGACCTCTTCCCTTCACATTCCGAACAGGAAGTGGCACCTACAAGCCAAAACAATAACAAATGCAAAGTTTAGAGCATCAAGCTGAAATATCAAAGACAATACAAAGCTGATCATCAAAGAACCGTGGAAACGCAGAAGATATTTCTCAGTAGACCTTGAACTTTCATAAGGGGTCCACAACCAAGATGAGCCAGAGGCGAGGTCCACAGCCAAGATGAACCAGAGGCGAGGTCCACAGCCAAGATGAACCAGAGGCGAGGTCCACAGCCAAGATGAACCAGAGGCGAGGTCCACGGCCAGGATGAACCAGAGGCGAGGTCCACTGCCAAGATGATCCAGAGGCGAGGTCCACAGCCAAAATGAACCAGAGGCGAGGTCCACTGCCAAGATGAGCCAGAGGCGAGGTCCACTGCCAAGATGAACCAGAGGTGAGGTCCACATCCAAGATGAGCCAGAGGTGAGGTCCACGGCCAAGATGAGCCAGAGGCGAGGTCCACGTCCAAGATGAGCCAGAGGCGAGGTCCACGGCCAAGATGAGCCAGAGGTGAGGTCCACGGCCAAGACAAGCCAGAGCTGTGATCCACAAACAGGAGCACAGGCGATCCATCTGGAATCTGAAATCTCTTCCGCTCCCACAGATAGGAGTGAGGAAGAGGAACAACACCTGAATCGCAGTGCGCCAAACAGAGGAATGGAGAAGTAGATATAATAAATAATAAAGAGGAGAGGTGAAGTGAATGAGAACAGAGAACAGAACCCCAGATCTGATGTGGATAAGAGCGATGATAGAAAATCTAACATTAATCTAAAAGTGTATTCCTGTTTGATTCTCACCTCTGATGTAAACCTGAAATGAGGAGCTTTGAGTCTTCCAACTCTCCGAGGTTTAAACCTTTTCACCAGCAGAGACGACATAGACAACAGAAGCTGCACACAACTCATTAAATATGGAGGACAGACAGGCTGGCGGCCTGAAAAAGAGAATGATGGAACGTTTATGGAGCCAGAAAACGTTCCACCTCTAAAAAAGACAGACGGGTGTCCATGTGGGTTCTGGTTACATTCACACTTATGCATTACTTCAGTTTCCCTCTGCGTTTGTACATTCGAGCCTTTATTTCACAAATGAAACCCCAGCATTACTGAAATGAGTGTGTCAGATTCTGGCATTTCCATTTCCCTTTGTCGTGTGTGAAAGGTCAGAATCTGCATAAAAACCGTTCATGCAGCTGCTCCGTATCTCTAAAACAAACTGTAGATGTTGTGATGCAGAAACGTGATGGTCGTGTTCTTCACTCACAGACGTGTTACTAAGTAAACAGGTCAGAGGTCAGTGAACGCCTCGTCTTCACCTGTTTATCATCTCAGACGTTCTGGAGTCGATCGCTGTGACTCACACACGAAGGCGGGAAGCGTCTTTGTTTTCTGTTCTGTGTTTTTTTTAGTTTTCTTTGGTTTCCATTAACTTCCCGTCAGGATGTGGCCTCGCAGCGACTTTTCTTTCTGCTGAGTCGGGATGAGGCCGGCCTCGGGCTACTGCTGGTGTGGAACAAAACACAGACCGAATAACAACATTAGGCGTTAGCGCGCGCGTGTGGCGCTCTACGGAGCATCAATCTTATCTGACGTTTCATCAGAAAAATGCAGTTATGCTGTTTCTGTTAGCTTCAGACTTCATTCCAGCTTTCTGCTGCTCTTCCTTCAACTGCTTTGTTAGCTTTGGAGGCAGCGCGAGTGGGAAGGAGGAAAACGATGTTTTGTCTGCAGCTTTGCTCTCCATTTCTTCCTGGAGTCATTCATCACCGCGAAGTCGGCCTGCGCTTTGGAGGCTTTGATAATGACCTACTTCTGCTGCAATATCACTTCTGCTCTGAGAGATTGTAATCCATCCAGATTACCATCCAAATCAGTGTCATATCTGTTGTCTTTTTTACCACGTTTGGAGCAAAGACTTTAGTTGTTGGTCCTAAAAAAGCTGAAAAGTATTTTTGGTGTTGTAACCTTGGTTAGACCGCAGGTTGAGATATGAGTACAGAATTTCTGGACTTTAAGGTGCACCATCAATAGAGCAGATCTAACTATAAGATGAATCAGGCGAGACAATTCACAGTTACGCTACAGTTTAACCACGTTAGCGTATTAGCAATACCTGTACCCCTCACTTTGAAGAAAACATTAAACAAACGTTAATGTGGCTATGCTAGCTCCCTCCTTTGTTAGTAGCATACGTACACACCAGGCATGTGATTCTTTTTGCTTATGGTGTTCAGACTGGACTGCCACTACCAAATACTTACCAGGAAGTTTGGTGTGACATGTCAAAGTGGTGTAAATCTGGTGAATCTGGTGGTCCAGACGTTTTCTGTCACAGCTCTATTCCCATAGATGAAAGACTTTGTGTGGTAGAATTCCATCCAGACACAAAAACTGCATTTTTAATTTCTTGATTACCATATTTTCCGGACTGTAAGTCACTCCGGAGTTTAGGTCCCACCTTTAAGAGAAAAGTCAAATATATGAACAATTTCACAATCCTGACTTAACGTTGCATTTTCCACTGAACACGATTCATTCAAATTTAATGCTCAAAGCTTGTCCAAAAATGGGTTCATAAACTAGACGATCCCATTGTGTGTGGAGAATCTATCTTTTAGCCTCATCGTTACATGATGGAGGCTTTGACTGTATATCTCGATCAAAATACATGGAAGATACGAATGATGTTGAGAGGTTAAGTTATTTATTTTAAAGAGCTCTACAAGAGCATCTATAATCATGTCTCCATGTCTGTGTTTAGTCCGAGTAGTCTGCATGTTTAGTCT
Organism: Oryzias melastigma; assembly: GCF_002922805.2. Taxonomy (NCBI): domain Eukaryota; kingdom Metazoa; phylum Chordata; class Actinopteri; order Beloniformes; family Adrianichthyidae; genus Oryzias; species Oryzias melastigma. The sequence continues at coordinate 21,634,468 of NC_050534.1, read as the reverse complement.
GTTTAGTCCGCATTAGTCCAAAGGGAGAAAAAACAACTACAATAATAATAATGTCTTGATGCAAATAAGAAAATAAGGAGAACGATCAGATTCTCAGCCATGTTTGTTTTGGACAGAACTTCTTCTTCTGTGTTTCTGTCAGCAGCAAATACTGATACACAAACCTACATCGCCCTCTGGTGGATGTTAGTGGGAAACAACCGCTAAAAGACAACCGGTTGTTTGTGGGAAAAATAACTATATGAATTTATGAGGCTATTTATGTTGTAAAAAATCGTAAATAAGTCGCTCCTGAGTATAAGTTGCACCCCTGGCCCTATTTAAACAATCTGACTTATACTCCGGAAAAACGATTAGAATTTTAAAAAAAGCCATCCATACGTCACTACCAAGTTCAAGTCCTCGACTGTTCACAGTTCGAGTTTAACGTGTTCACTGGCTGTGGGTTTTGTACGTAGAGCTCAAAGATTGACTTAAACTGGCACAGCAACACATGAACATGAGAGTTTTGAAGGCAGAAGCCCAAAACACATTTACGCGTTTACATAGACATTTTATTAAAAGTGGTTCCTTGAATGTGCATTACTGAGAGAATATATAATAGAATATATCATGTGTTTAAAACAAACAAAAAAACAGTTGGGAACCCCGATCAGCATCTGTGGCCCGGTACAAAGTGGTCCTCCGACTAGTACTGATTCGTGACCCAGAGGTTCGGGTTCCCTGATTTAACAGGAACACCCAAAACGTCAAAAACGACGAGTTGGGGACAACGGAAACGTAAAAAAGACGAGTTAGAGACAACCAAAACGTCAAAAAGCGATGTAGGACGGACCCGAACCATACGTCTATATTTGATCAGCTGGGACTGAGAATGTGTTGGTCAAACAAATCCAAAAATGGAGGAAGAGGTGAAGACAGGAGAACCTTTTTAAGATAGTTCAAGAACGAGACAGGAATTCATCCCGGAGGTCCTCAAAGAAACAGAAGAAGATATGAAGTTCAAGCTTCCAAGAGAACAAAAACAGATAAGAGTCCTTAAAGCTCAGATTATTTTAGTTCTGCTACAGGACCATGACTCAAACGCTCCAGAAGATCCTTTTTTGACATGTCCTCAAACTTCTGTAGACGTCTTCTGTCAGGGATCCGTGCCGGTTGGTCTCCAGACCTCAGGAGACCGATGGATGGATGGAAGTTCAGGACAGATCGTGGCCTCAGGATCCACCAGAAGGAAAACAGCAGCAGGAGAAGGAATCCTGATGGTTCTGATAGATCCACGGTAAATGGTTAAAGTGATTATCTCGCACACACACACACCCCAACACACACACACACACACTGCCAGGAGAGGCTGTGTTTACTCCCATCAGCTGCTGTTAATTAAAAGGAAACAAACTCTGGGATGAGATTCAGGAAAACAGATTTCTGCTCTTCATCTGTTGCTGTCTCACACGTTCATCCTCCATATGCAGAGGAATTAGCGCGGCGTGTGATCTGGCCAGCTGACAGCGCTCTCACACACGTGTCGGCATCCTGACGGACGCCCCGCCCTCACTCGCCGCAGCTTCACCTGCTTCCAGCTGGAGCCGGCAGAGCGGCCGCCGCTGACGGAGACGGGGATCGATGCCGGCGCTGGCGGGAGGACGGCGGCATCAATCATCGGCTCCACGGCCTTCAGGAAACAATCGGTGGGAGTCTTCATCCTGTCAGAGAAGGCCGCTCCGCCCCCTCTCCCCCTCGCTTCACTGGAACCAGGAAGAGCCCAGAGTCCAATTACTGCCTTTCTGAGGCGGAACATGATTTTTAATTCAGAATCCCTCATGTGTTTATTATTCTCTTCCTCTGCTTTAAACACTGATCTGCTGCATTTTCATCAAGTCCTGGAATTTAAAGATTCTGAGACAGAAGAGACGAGAGAAATCTGTAAACCCAGAAAACAAAAACAGACGTAAAGATGGTCGAGGTATGAAGGAGAATCCAGAAAAATCTGAGCTGGAGAAGTGAGATTAGAACAAACGTGTTTCCTTAAGATAAACTTCAGTTCAGGTTCTAAGAATTTAAAATAATATAATTCAAATATTTATCATTAAAAGTCAGTAAAAGTGTTATCCGTCTGTCTGGACAGTTCAGAGACACCGACTGCAGATGAAGGAAACTCTGGACACTTGTGTCCATCACAGGAACGCACAATGAAACAAAGAAACACAAACAAACACAACGAAGCATTCATTCACACACAGACACAAAGAAACACACACAAATGAATACACACAACAGAATGAAACACTCGTAGACACACACACAATGAAACAAAAATACACAAAGAAGCACAGATACACGAACACACACACTAAGAGACACACACAGACACAAATACATTTAGATGCTCATTGATGCACAAAGAAAAAGAAACACAGACACACACACAATAAAATGATGAAACAAAAATAAAAAAAAACAGGCCCAGATACTAAACAATGCAACACAAATTCCCAAAGAAACACAAACAGACATACAGACACACAACAAAGCATGAGATCACACACAAACACATCCAGATGCACAAACACAAAGATACGCAAAAAGACACAAACTCACACGGACACAAACACACACACATAAAGAAACAGAAGTACACAAAGAAGCACAAACACACACATTCACATTAACAAAATAAAACTCACAAACAAAGAGAAACACAAACAGTTTTGTGTAGCACCAGATGAGTTCACGTTTGTGCTTCTCAACCCTTTTGTTGAGTTTGCTTTTCTTCTCCAAACCTCCGATCCTTTTTGACCCTCATGACTCTCCGTCTGATCTCAATCTGAGACGTCTTTAGTTTTCAGTTTGTCTGTAAATGTTTCAGCCGACGCCACAAATGTCGTCATGAAAACACCTGAAGGAGACACGCCTCCTCGTCAGCATGATGGACGGCTCACGTGCACGGAGAGCGCTGAGCGTGCACGCTGTGGATCCTTTCTGCCTGCAGTCTGTGTAGAATTCATTACAATAGATCTTTGGATTGTTGATCTTCTCCGTTCAGATTTCAGTCACGCTCAGCTCTTCTCCGGTCTGTTTTCTGTCCATCACCTCTGACCTCTGACCTTCCACCTCCTGACCATCCACTGAGAAGCTCCTGGAGCTCATGAAAGTTTCAGGACGTCTCCAGAGCCCTCAAAGCGAAACAGTGAGGAGGAGGAGCAACAAACCCCAAATCTTAAACTGCCGATGAGAAAGGTGACATTGTGGAGTGAAGTTGGTCTGTGACGGAGATGGTGTTCAGGAGGTTATTCCTTCTGTTTGACGCCAACACAGAGCAAAGGTCACCTCAGGTCAACCCACAAACAGCTGAAACGTCTTTATAAAAGCTGTCTTAAAATCAATGACTGTATATGAGAACTGGAGTGAGTCTGATGTCATCCATAGAAATACTTCCAGCTCCAACCAAGTTCAGTTATATTTTTCGCGTTTTTTTCATAATTAGGAAACAGGTTAATTGAATTTTTTTTTTTTTTTTGTTATTCCTAGAATTTCGATAAAGTTTTGCACATATATGTAATGGAAATACAGCTACTTATTGGACCAACCAGGAGCTTTTTCTGAAGAGGACTTTGTTTACTTTGCTCAACGAGAACTTGAACTGCTTCTGGCCAATGGGTGCAGCGTTTGTCACGCTTCTAAACATTTAGCAGCATTCCATCCACTTCTATGTCAGGTTCATAAAGAGAAAAACTTTAAAAATTTTCATTTTCTAATGTCTGAACAAAACTGACCTCCAATTATTCACTGTGGGTGATGTAGATGTAATGTGACCCGGGCGTAGAGCGTCTCCAGAGGAGGTCTTTGTGTTTGAACCTCCTTTATTTCTGCTTTAAGTGGCCTTAAAAAGGCCCTAAAATGTCTTAAATTTAGCTGTCAGAGCCCCCTGAGCGCCCCCCCGCTGTGGGATCAAATGGAGGCTTTGAACAGTAAGTGACTGTAATGTGTAAAACGCTGTTCCCAAACCAGACAACATCACCAACATGTAGAAACTCTTCTCTTCATGTTAACGAAATGTCTTTTCTTTTGATGTTTTTGGACTTCCTGTGGATACAAACGTGTGCAGAAGCAGAAAAACTGGTCTGAAATAGAGCTGCCACGATTAGTCAACTAATCAGAGACTAATCGACTATTAAAATAGTCAACAGCTAATTTAAGAGTCGATTAGTCAACTAATCAGAGACTAATCGACTATTAAAATAGTCAACAGCTAATTTAAGAGTCGATTAGTCGTTACTTTATATTTTAATGGAGTCAGAGTGTAGTAAGGTTGAAAGTTATAATGGCATTCTGCTAGATTTATGGAATATTTTGACATTTATTAAGGTTTTTAGGCTAATTTGGAGTTTAGCTAATATTTCAGTTGCATGCTAGCTGTTTTGGGCTAATTTAGGCTTTTTTCAGTTTTTTTAGGCTAATTTGGCATTCAGCTTCAGCATTTTCAGCTATCGGTTTCAGCATGTTCAGCTATCGTCATGAGCATCTTCGGCAGCCAAATTCAGCTTACAGCATTCACAATAGCATTATCACAGGTAATGCTCTATATCTAGTTTTTAGTTAGTGTAAAGATGTTTAAGGTGTGTGTTTTATGTCCACTTCGTGGATGACCCGATTAGTCGACTAATTGTAAAAAAAATAATCGATGATTAGTCGACTATTAAATAATCTTTTCGGGCAGGACTACTCTTAAATGAAGTTTAGTTTCTGTTTGGTCCGACTTTACAGAACTTCAGAGCTTCTCATGCGGATTCAGACTTATTAGACGTGGGAAGGACCCAGCAGGCAAACAACATTTATTTGACATAAAATTAGAAAAAGTCGCAGAAACTATTTTACAATGACAGACAGGAAGTCCGTGTGTGCGGCAGGATGGAGTCATCGCATCATAACCCAGACGTTAGCGGCGGGCTGATCCATCATGTCTGTATGGGTGTAAACGTGCAGAATCTCAGTCTGAGCGGGAAACCGCGGCGGGAAACCTTCTCTTTTCCACCCTGAGTCTCTGGCTGTGTCAGAGCAGAAGGACAGAGATGAGATCGATGACGGTGTGTGAGAGGACTGTCGTTACATGCAGCTGTGTGTGGTTAATCAACAGACCACAAACCACATCCAACAGCCGTGTGTGTTTGCACACGTGTGTGTTGGGCTTGTTGGTGCGGCCGAACCCCCTCCGGCAGAGACGCTGGAACATGCTAACGCTGAGAGGAAGTTTTATTTACTCATGAAACGTCTCAACAACAGCTACACAAATGCTGCACAAACAGGTGAATTATCTCAACATTTTTGACACAACCAAAGAGAAATTAAGATCAGTTACGTTTGATTAAAAAAAAATTATGTTAAAGAAACTCTTAGAAATCGGAGTTTTTCTTTAGAACTTTATCTGATATAAACGGGTTATTATGAACAAATCTAAATGGATAATTCTGATAAACACAATTAAAACTGTATTTGTTTCAGAAGACGAAGATAACGAGGAGAAATATATTATCTAAACTGTGTGAACAGATTTGAGACCGACACACTCACTGAATATAACATTTAAACAATAAACATTCTTAAAAGAATAAATAAATTATAGTTTAAAGCGTTGTATTGATACCCTAAAATAAAGTAAATGAATTAATTAGTGAAAATAGATCCAAAGATGATCAGAATTTAAACTGGGGATCTCCATCTAAAACATCTCCATGACAGCAGATCATATTTTTGGATCTGATGATCCTCCTTTCAACTGAGCGGTCCGGACCAGACCGGTCCCGTCTTGGCTGGTTTAGAACACGGGTCCCAAAACTACGGCCCGCGGGCCGGATCCGGCCCTCCTCCACATTGGTCCGGCCTCCCAAACTGTCTAATTGGCTAAATTAGACATTTTTCCAGTTTTTTAGGCAAATTTAGAATTTAGCTAAATTTTTTTTATTATTATTTATTTTTTTTTTTTTTACTAATTTGGCACTTTACTAATATTTTATCTAGCTATCAGCTTTAGCATTTTCAGCTATCAGCTTCAGTGTTTTTAGCTATCAATTTAAGCATCTTCAGCTTTTAATCTATCACAGGTGATGCTATGTATCTAGTTTTTAAAATCTTTTAGTATTATGTTTTCTGTGAAGATTACAGAAATTAAGTATTTTAAATTTGAGCATGTGTGGCTTTATGGAAGACCACAAATCTTTACATTTAGGTTGTGATTGTTGCACTTTTTCTGTTAACCTACAACTCTGAACCGCTCAATGGAAACGAGTCTAGAATTTCTTAAATGTTAAAACTAGGGTTAGAAATCTTAAGGTAGCTGCCGATACGATTCACGATACTGATAGTTTTAACGATATGTTTCACTTTATGACCAGATTGGTGTCAAAAACAAAGAAATTCTGAGCAGTAAAATAACAATAACAAACACTTTAAGGTAAGAAATTAACAAAGCTTCAATTGAGAACTAAAATGATACTTTTACTTTTCCTTGCAAGAATATTCCTTTGTTCTGCTTGACAATACAAGATTTATTAATGTTCTTCAGACTGAATTTAAACAAAAAATATGTTTTTTTTTTTTGTTGACTAAAATATGTTTTTGGCTTTTGTTTTCTCTGTTGCTCATTCCACATAAAAATATAGTATCAAAAAAGAACAAAGCCATTTTTCTCCCTCAGAATCTGCTAGAATTAGGTTGATGATGACACTATGATACTGTCATGAGAGGCGCCCCCTGGTGGATGGCTATGGTACTAGTTTTAAACCAATTACGGTAACGAGTGACCGGAATCGTTCGAGAGTTTTTGGAGGAACAGCTGCTGTTTGTTTGGATTCTGAAGAGACGTTCGGATCCAGGTGGAGACGGCTTCACTAATCAGATTATCTTGTTTTTTGTTTTTTTTAACCAGACTATATTTCAGGATCTCAGGAGTTTAATTTTATGTTTAAAGTTTCATATTTCTCTAGTGGATTCTGTGATATTGTGAAGGAAACAGCATGAAAACATAACCTGATAACCTGACAGAGAAGCCATGGATTTTTGCGTCTTCATCACAATGTAAAGGTGTCAGAGACTAATGATAAGGCGGATTAAACCTAATGAACCTCCGAGTTGTCACAGGTTTAAGCTGAGGCTTATTAGAGGAGTCACTACATATCCAGGTTTCTGCGTCTTTCTCCTCCGAGCGTTTTCTCTGATTGATTTTTTTTTTCTTTCTGGTTCCTTTTAATTGACAGAACACACACAGACTGGCAGAAACGCGGCGCTTTGTTCGGCTGAATCAAAGCCGCGGCTGAATTTTCCAGCAGGCTTTGTAAAGCATGTTTAATAACGCCCACGCGGGAATTACCGGGAGTTCAGGAAAGAGGAGCCGGAGTCTTCACCGCCGATGCACAACGAGAAGGTCTGGAGCTGCTGCAGTGAACGTCCTCCATAACCAGAGCAGTAACCGGCCTTGATGAGGAATAACTCCTTTTCTCCAGCGGCCTCTCTTTAACTCAAACGACTGAAACATGTTGGTCTGGAGGAAAGTTTATCTCTGAGCCAAAACCCGACAGCTCACAGTTCTGAGATCTGGCAGCAAAAGAAGACACAGAAATGGAGAAAATGTTGTTTTATTTGCTAGCAGAAGGTCCATTAGCCAAACAACAATACTTGAGGCAAAAGTAATAAAGCCGCTAACAGCCCACGCAGCTTCGCCAAAGGGCGCTTTGGTAAAACAAGCTGCTGTATATCACTTTAATACTAGGAAAAATGTCCAAACTTCAGGAGCTCAAAGGATTCCTCCTACAGAGCCACTCCGGCGTCCCGTCAACACGGACGAGTCCAAACGGTTGCCATGGTTTCCACTCCAACTATAGGGATGAACCCCATTCAGTCTAAAGTACATGTGTTAGTCAAGTCAAGGCCCGGGGGCCGGATAGGATTATCAGGAGGGCCGGATCCGGCCCTCCTGATAATCCTATCCGGCCCTCCAGATCATTTTATTTTATTGTTATTAATGACCCGATGTTATCTTGAGCTCATTTCTAACTTGTTTATTTTGACAAAATGTATTTTTATAGAGTAAAATATTGAAAGTTATTTAAGGTTTAAGTTGATTTATTCTGGAATAATATTCCTGCCTTTTTATTATTCAGAATTATGTTAAAAAGTTACAGTTTTAAAGTTTTTAAAAGTAGCATACTGCTAGCTTTTTGGACTATTTTGGCATTTAATGAGATTTTTTAGGTTATTTTAGAGTTTAGATAATATTTCAGCTACATGTTATCTGTTTTGGCTAACTTTGATTGTTTTCAGTATCTTTAGGCTATTTTGAAGTTTAGCTACTTTATTCAGCAACATGCTAGCTTTTTTGGCTAACCTAGTTTCTTTTATATTTTTTATTACAGGCTAATTTGGCATTTTGCTAATTTTTTAGCTGGCTATTAATTTCAGCATCTTCAGCAGCCAAATTCAGCTAACAGCATTCACACTAGCATTATCACAGGTAATGTTATACATCTAGTTCATAATTATGTTAAAAAGTTACAGTTTAAAAATTTAAAAAATTTTGTTTTAGAGTGTTCAATAAATGTTTATCCTGTTCGGCCCGCGACCTCAGGTGTGTTTTGGATTTTGGCCCCTTGTGTGATTGAGTTTGACACCCCTGATTTTAAACTCTGCCTCTTCATCCTAAATCCGACTGCGCTTTGAACCGTGACGGGATGATGATGTGAACAATTGGTAGAGACTAAAACCAACATGCCAGAGAATCTGATGGTTCTCCTCCTGAACTTTGATATTTTTCTTATTTCTATGGAGACGATAATAAAAAAATAATCTCATTATATTTATATTCTTATTTTTTTCCTCCTCGGACTAATGCCAGACAGCAAGTTGTCAAACTGGATCACAGAGACACAGAAGTACCGCTGAAAGTGCCGTCAGTCCAATGAAGCTCACCGTACTGGGAGAGTGAATGATCTCATGAACCCGGACATGGAGACGGGATTAAAGATGCTTTTGTAGAACTCTTCAAAATGTGTCAAACTTGATCTCTCAACATCATCCATGATGTAGCGATGAGGCTAAGAACTTTTGACAGTAGCTCCTCCCACTCGTTAGGATCGTCGAGTTGGTGAAGACATTTCAGGACAAGTGTTGAACGGCAAAAGGTTCTTCAACACAAATTTGTCGAGTAAATCATGTTTGAACGCAGCTTTATCTGATATGTGTTGATTTGTTGGGTTTAAATCAGTTGCAGGGGTGGAGCGGTCGACCTCTGGTCGGAAGATTGCAGGTTTGATTCCTGCCCTGCTGGCTTAAGTGTTGAAGTGTCCTTGATCAAAATGCTAAACCCCATGTCACTCCTGGTCACAAGTTGGCGCCCATGTTAAAGGAAGCTTGTAAATACTCGTGCATAGACTCAACCGGCCATTGCTGACACCGTGGTGGAGTGGGCGGAGTAACTCACTTCAGGTTTGGTTCTTGTGGTTCTGAATCCTCTGGTTGATGTCAGATATTGCCGGCGCCGTGGTCAGACTGATGGTCGTAGATCTGAAACGGTTCCAGTAACAGAGACTTTCTTCTTGTTGCTCCATTCAGACAGAATCTGGAGTCAGAGGAAATAAAAGGATGAATATTTATCAGTGGTGGCCAGACGAGGGAGGAGAGGAAGGAGGCGATGATCAAAGGCAAAGATCTGCTTTGTTCTTGGACAGAAATAAAGACAGGGAGGAGTGAAGGTGGTGGCTTTGAGACACATTAAGAAAACAGAAGGGATCGGCTGTTTGCTCTCCTGAAGAGTCTGAGCTTAATTAGCTTGAATTGTGGGTGAAGGGAACGGGGGTTTGGATGCAGCGACGGCTCCTTTGTTTGATGTCCAGCTGCTGCTGTTTGTACATAAATCCAGAGCAGATGAAAACTCGGTTCTACTTTCAGCTTATTGACACTCAGGATCAGCTGATGTGAAGATCAGATCCAGGAGATCTCAGGACGTCCCACTTTCTCATGTAAAATGTTGGAATTCTCTGGAACTTTTGACCAAAAAGCTGAAGGCTTTTGGAGTGAAATCCGACTTTTGCCCTCAAACGCTCGTCATCCTGGTTGGTGACAGACCAATGAAATGATCTGTTTGCTGAGTAAACAATCAGGTGTGAGAGTTTTTATTCAGAAACCACAAAAGAGACAAGAATTCAAGAATAGGTCAGATGATAGAACCTTAAAGGGTTCATTCTGGCTGACTCAGGTTCATCTCTCATGTTTGACTCCAGATATGTTTTCTGCAGCCTTTCAGCGTCGCGGTTAAACTCCAGAAAATATTTGAGATTAGCTTCTTCACTGTTGGACAACAGAGTTTTGATTGTTGAACGATGACCTGCTGGCTGTAGCCTGAAGACCGTGTCACACTGCCACTAAGTATATTTTTGCATGTTCAACATAGGAACATGGGTCATACGTGGAAAAAGTTGTGGTCATGAAATTTGATCATGAATGAACCACGTTAAAACTATGGAAGATGTACGATGAAATCATGCAAAGATCAGATAAACCTGCACGTCACTGAATTTCTTCACTTTGACACTAGGCAGAAACCAGCACCACGGACAGCTCCCGCCGCGGGCCCTCGCTTTGTTTTAACTAAACAGTAGGAATCCTCTCACGGATCTCTGCGGCGAGTGCTGCTCATGGTGCTAACGTGCTGCTTCTGATTGTCAAAGTGAAGAAATTCAATGACGTTCAGGTTTATCTGATCTTTGTGTGATTTATTTGCAAATGACTGTCGACGTATAAAACACTTTGAATTACGTATCTCGCTCATGTGTCATGAAAGACCAAAATGACATACGCTGAACTAGAGCAGTGATATGGAATTGTTAATATCTTGAAATATAGTTCTTACCGTTTTGGTCAATGATGATATATTCTGAATTCGGTCTCCAAGTGATTACATTTATATTAAATCTGGGGCCGGGAATCGATGAAAAAAAAGAATAATAATCGTGATTAATCGCAAACTGGAAAACATTTGTTGCGATTAATTGCTATGATTTTTTTAGTCTCAGTATTTGCTGACCACTGCAAATAATCACATTATGAAATCACAAACTAAACTCTACATTTAGAACATGTATTTGTACTTACTGCTGTCAATCAATAAGAAAAAAATGATTAATTGCACTTTTGTGTTGGGATTAATCATGATTAATCACAATGTAAAATGTATTTGTACAATATGGCACCGGACCATGGATCAAATAACCTGCTTTTTGTGAAAAAGTGATTTGAACCACAACATTAGGAATAATAAAGTATTTAAACTGATTGAATATTTATTTAGCGGGATAATACCCATCTAAATGTTTTAACGCACGGAAGGACCGTTTCTTCGTTTAATTTTTAATACATATTATTGCGTTAATTCTTTTTCATTAATCACGTGTGTAAATGTATTAATGTTCACAGCCCTAATTAATTCATTAAAAAACAAAGATTTGGATTATTGTTGCTTATATATCATATCTGCAATGCTCCCAAAAGGGAAGGAGGCGGGTTTATTACAACATCTGACACAGGTTGCAGTTTTTTTGTTTAACACTCGCTGCTAATACACTGGATTATTTCTGTCATTAAATTAAAAACAGTTTTTGTGAATGTCCTACGAAATAATGTTGTATTCATCCGCCCCGTCTAAAGTCCGGTCAGTGAAAATCTTCTCCAACTGTAAACTGTTCTGTGAGCGCATTAGCATTAGCATTAGCATTAGCATCATGCTAATGCTACATCACAGTCACCAAATCAACACTTTTTGTTAAACTTTTGGTTGCAGCTATAAGTTCTGTCTTCCAGTTCTTACTGGATCCAGTTAAAAATCCCCAGATGTTCTGCGGATTCATCAGCTGAAACTAAACGTGACACGGAGAAAATTAGCAGAATGATTAGATACAAACATTTACCCGCCATAGAGGAGGAAATCCTTTCCACTGACAAGTGTTCATTTCTGACCCTTCAAAATAAAAGTCTATTGCAATAGACTCATTTCTCTATCAAAAAAAAGTTCTATTGTGATATCGTTATCATTTTACCGCCCAGCCGTAGGTTGAACATACGTTAAATGTTCGTAGCGGGGGTGTGACACAACATTTAGTCCCGTCCCCCGAATGACGGTTGAGCTGTACGGGTTTTTGGGTTGTCCGGGTCTGTAGAGGGTCGTGGAGGAACGCAGGTGTGTCAAGGGACAAAAATGGAACGTACCATTGTCATTTTCATCTTTCTACCATCAAGTTAAGTTAAATATCTAATATTGACGCACAACACCATCTTTATTAGCTGGAGAACACAGATTTATTGATGTGAAAATGATTGTCTGTGAGTTAGTGGAGGACTGAGTTCGATGCAACAGAGACGATTCATTCCAGAGAAACAGAAACTCCAGCTTTCATAGAGGAGCAGGAACGATCCACCACGGACTGCATGAACTAAATGCACTTTTTCATACCAATAAAGTTTAACAAGCATCTCCCTCTGAGTGAACCCCCTCCAACGTGACGCTGGAAAGAACTGGATCTGTATTCTTCTCCTCACCTGACATGAGTGAGAATCAAACCCAGAATGGGGACTCCTGGTTTTTCTTTCACAGGTTATTTCTGTAAACGCTCGGATCAAAGGATGTGCCCACGCGCCGCTGTAAAACCACTTTTCAGCACTTTGATTTCCCTCCTGTTGGACAAAGTACTGCTGAGCCGCTCCTCCATTAAACATGACCGCTCACTCCTCCTCTGCTGCTGGAAGGAATCTGACTTTTTCAGGAACTTCTCACTAATGAATAAAAAGTACAACACGCTTTTGGACATTGTCACCGTCTTGGTGACAGGCGCCGTGGAAAGTGCTAATCCTTCATACTTTCCGTCCTGGTAATTCCAAATGACAACTTTGGTTTTTCTGCAGCTCATCTTAATTAGCTCCGTCGACTCTCCTGCCGTTTCAGCCTCATTAAAACACACAAAAAAACGCCCCCAGTGGGTAGACACTTTCTGCTGGGGATGCTGAATCAGGTTGCCATGGCGCCGCTGTTACCATGGTTGCTCGTGTGCCACATAGGGGGGGTTACTGAGAAGGAGAGGAGCTGAGAGAAAGGACTGCTGAGGCTGAGAGAACACCAACAGGAGGAAAAGAGTTTCAGCAGAAACTAATGCAAACCATGACAGAGATCTTAGTCCATCGTCTGAATGATCCACCGAGGTTCTGCAGCCTGAAGTCTCTTCAACATAAAGACATCAGTTCTGATCCAATTCTTCCAGCGTTGTTTGATTCTTTCTTTCAACTTCAAGCAAAAAACAAAAATCTTTACTGGAGTTCAAGTTAAACAAATTTAAATCTGGTGATCACTCCAGTGGACAGTTACTTAAAAGTGTATTTCTCTTTAACTGCATTTGTTTCTGAGAAGGATATACATATTTGTGGAGAAACTCTCGACCAAGGCGTTCATAATTCATGCATCAGAGGGTTAAAGCTCTTTGCAGATGATGCTGTTCTGTTAGCTTCATTGTGCCAGGACCTCCATTATGCATCGGAGTGTTTTGTGGCTGGGATGAGGGTCAGCACCATGGTTCTGGACCGGAGAAAGGTAGCTTGTCCTCTCTGGGTGGGGGGAGAGCTCCAGCCTCAGGTGGAGGAGTTTAAACATCTTGGGGTCATGAGTGAGGGAAGATCAGAGCGTGAGATCAACAGTTGGATTGGAGAGGTGTCCGCCGTCATGCGATCGCTGTACCGGTCCGTTGTGATGAAGAGAGAGCTGAGCCAGAAAGCAAAGCTCTCAATTTACCGGTCGATCTTTGTTCCAGTACTCACCTATGGTCATAAGCTCTGGGTCATGACCTTAAGAACTTAGATCCAAAATACAAGCGGCTGAAATGAGTTTCCTCTGGAGGGTGTCTGGACACTCCCTTAAAAATAGAAGCTCGGAGAGAGACAGAGTAGAGCCACTTCTCCTCCGCATCCAGAGGAGCCCGTTGAGGTGACTCGGGTATCTGATCCGGATGCCTCCTGGACGCCTCTCTGGAGAGATGTTCCGGGTATGTCCCACTGGGCGGAGGCCCTGGGGAAGACCCAGGACACGCTGGAGAGACTATGTCTCTAGACCAGACAGGAAAGGGAGGAAGTGACCGGGGAGAGGAAAGTCTGGGCATCTTTGGTTAGACTGCTGCCCCACGACCCGGTCCAGGTCACTGGATGGATGGATAGATGATACATGATTAATGATAGATGGATAGATGGATGGATGGATTAAAGATGGCAGCCTCCTTCAAAGGTCAAAGGTCTACCTAACTTTGATTGTAGTTTCAGACTGAACCTGGTGTGAAATGTTGTAAATATTTCTCCTACAACGTTTTCCTTTTACATATTGTGCTAATATTGTGTTGACCACTTTGTCCAAAATTCCTTTTTTTCCAACTCAAGGTGTGCATGTCTTGTTGAGTTTTTTAGTTTGTGGTTGTGGTAAAATTTTGGCTCTAAGTTGCAGGAATTAAGAAGAATCGTGTGTTGATCTTCTCTTTTAGTCCAGGACGTTCGGTCATTAATGTCAGTAATATTCATCTTTTTATGGGGCTCTTCTGGCCTTCCTTCTGACCCCTCTGATACCCCTGCAGGGGTAACAGATCCCCACATCCTGCTGGATCACTTCCTGTCTGAGCCGTTCCAGTCTTCACCTCCCAAATGTGCTTTGACAGCAGAACCCACATCTGCTCAAAGAACCTCCACGATCCAACCTCATCTGGACTTTCATCGCTCCATAACCTGCTGCTGGACTCTGTGGGCTTCTGGGACGGCGAGCGCGGGCCGCCAGCTGGCCGGATGGCCGGCCTCCACAGCGTGGTCTGTTTGAATCCCAGCCTGCAAACAGAGACGATTTTTAAGCTTCACGTTTACCCCAAATGATGCTTTTGTTTTACAAAATATAAAAGCTATAAATACCGGAAAATGAACGACAAACTCGTCGATATCCTGCAGGTCCTGGTGATGTTTGGTCCCGTTCAGCTTCTCCAAGATCTGATGCTCTGAAACAGTCGACCCTGGAAGTTTTCCTCCAAACAAATGTCTCAATTTAAAAATGAATGTCTTCTTATTATTTATTTCCTCATTCCAGGAGGGATTGTGGGTAATGTTTAAAGCAGAATCTGGAACAAAGTGATTGGAAATGTGAAGGAATGAGGAGTTTGGATTGAGAGGATCCTGAAGGAATCTGACAGCAGAGGAAAGGTCACGCTGCATAAGGTCACACAGAGAAATTACAATGTGCTGCTACAATGTGGGGGAGGGAGATCTACATTTGAGCGTTTTCATTTCTGTTTCTGGATTTGGGTCAATCTTACCTGCAGTAGTTCTGAGGAACCAGACGGTTCTGAGTCCTGATCCAATGAATGAGTAAAGACCAGGGAGGAGTCTGGATAAAGGAAGGAGGAGAAGCTCTGACTAATGCATGAACAGCTTGTTTCTGTTGGTCTCAGGTATTCCGCTGATGTTCCTCCATGCCTTATTTATGTAAAAAGAGCCATAAATATTTCAGGACTCCCCAAAAAATATCAGAAATGAGTTTAGAAGTGAGTGGGAGCGCTCGGCTGGCATGAGCGTATCGATGAGGCGCGCTAAGACGCAGCAGAGCATGCTGGGACGGCCCCTCCCACCACGTCACATCAGAGCGCTGGTTTCACCACAAATCCAGGTTTATGCTTTTGGTTCAGTGAATTATTTATTCCTAAACAGAGTCGAAGACGATGAAGTGACTGACGCTGTTTCTATTTCAGGAAACGTTTGTTGCAATTATGGAAAAAAACAACAGATTACATTCACTCCACCAAATTCATGTTATTTATCACACTGGGAGGTGAATTCTTCATGTATATGATAAGTCTGTCAGCAACAACACTGCATGATAATCAGACACAAATATAGAATATAGAGAGGTTTTTGTTTTTTATTGATAAATTAGACAGTACAAAGCATAGCATAGCATTATATATGTATACAGGGGAAGACAAAAGGAATTAAATGTAAGCATTAGTAAAAGAGAAAAAAACTATTATAAAATAAACCAAATTAACAACATAAAATACCATTTTAAAATATTGATATGAATAAAATTAAAAGAGAATTTCTAACTGACCTCAGAAATCTAAATTAAACTGAAAGGAATCAGTATATAATGAACTCCAATAAGATTATTCATGAATTAAAAGGAAAAGAAAAATCAAATGACAAACAATTTAAAAGTTTTGTGGGATTCTTGTGTTTTATGTTTTTTGAGATTTACAAAAAAGATAAAACTTAAAGAACAAAAATCTTGAATTCTCTTTCAAAAATCGATATTTGTGTATAGAAAATTGACCAAAATAAGTTGTTGAACAAAAATTGAATTTTCTTTTCTTTGTCAATACAACCAAACTGAATATTAGTATACGTAAATGACAGTAGAATACAGAGATGTTTGTCAGTTAAAAGTATGTCGGTGAAGTTAACCTGCTATAAATGAAATCCACAAAGTAGTCATATTATTTTTTACTTGTTTCTAGATTCTAATTTAACCTCAGTATTTTAAATTCCCACTACGTTCATCTTTTGATTAGTTTCCAAAGCGTTCCCAGCAGATTTTTAGTTAGGATTATGACGATTTTCGCAAAATCTAAAAAAAACATTGTTGCTTTCTAGGACATAGTTTCTACAGAGCGGCAGGAGTTCATTACAAATTCACCTTTGAATTGATGGAGCGGCCGGTGGCACGGAGCAACCCCGTCCCCACTTCCCATCACTTTACATTCTCTCCCACTAGCTTACAGCCCCAACGTAACATTAGCGGTACAACAAAAACTGAACTAAATATCAGATCTATCCAGCCATTCAGTTTAGATCCACGGGTGACTTCTTGTCATAAATCGATCCTCTGTCTCCCCCTCTGGACATCAGCAGGATCCATCTCCACACTACACTTCCCATCAGCCCCTGCTGTCAATCCCAGCAGTTTTTAGTCAGAGCTCAGTGTGAAGTCTTGTTTGTTTTCCTGCATCCCTGAGCGTCCTCATCCTGATCTGATCTTCTGCTTACAACCACTAGAGGGAGCTGTACGTGTTTGCTACTGACAGGACCAGAAGAAGAAGAAATGTCGTCCAAAACAAACATGGAGGAGAATCTGATTATTTACTTCTTTAACTTTCATATTTTTCTTTTTTGGATCAAAACATTATTTATTTTTTTTTTTTTTCTGATTAATGCGAAAGAGAAAGTCATCAAATTGGGTTACAGAGAGTAACCGTTTACAGGTAAGTACACAGGTAGTATAAAAGGAAATGACTGCTAAAAGAAACCGAGTAAACAATCTCATGAATCAGACATGGACACATGATCAAATGATGTTGTAGACCTTTTAAAAAGATAAACCTGATCTCTGGATATCATCTGTATCTTCTATGGATTATAAGTAAGGTATACAGTCAATGCTTCAGAGTAGCGATGATGGTAGCTCCTCCCACACGCGACAGGAGCGTCTAGTTTATGAAAAGATTGTCGACGAGGATTGAGGATCCTGCATCCAAAGAGTCTGTGGATGTAAATTCGATGTGCATCAGAAAAGAGGCCATAGATGTGAGTTTGATGCATGAATCATGTTGGGTGTGAAGCGTTACGCTGGACATGATGGATTTGTTCTGAAACGTCAGACTTTCCTCCTAAAATTATGACTTATCCTCCAGAACAGCTTATACATGGTTTCTTCTTCTTGATTAAGAGTTTTTTTGCTTATACTTTGGTGCGACTTATACTCTGGATCTATACCTGTATTTGTTTGTAAGGGTCAAAGGCTGCAGAAATACTTTTGTACTTTAAACTTTTGCTCACTTCTAAAAATGATCAAACTAGTTTACAAAGACCAAAAACTGTTCAGCTTTTGTTGAACTTTTGGATCAAAATCCGCTCCTTGTTTTATGGATGTCCAGAAACAGAAGAGTCTGGACCGGCTCAGACGTCATTTTACTGCGTGGGCTCCATCAGGGGGAGCTGCGCTGCCCTCTAGTGTTGGGAGGTGTTTGAGGTAACTCACGTGAACTCCTCATGGATCTTCCTGGAGTCTCTTCAGGGCAGAACGCCGGCGGAGTTTAAAAAACTGAAGTTTGCTGTTAGTGGAGAATGACGTGGACCCCCGCTGTTTCCAGGCAACGGCGCCGCAATGAAAATGTTTGGGAGGACGGCGCCTTTCCTCTTTCTCATTCAAACTGGACGAGTTCCTCAGCAGGACTGAAGCTCGCGTTTGTATTTGAAAAGATTCAGCGTCCAATCAGGAGCAGCGGCTCTTTAGGAACGGATCAGAAACTGTGCAGTTACTGTTTCTGCAGCGGAGGACGCCCACTTCAGAGGAGAGCAGGCCGCACGCCAGGCCTGTTATCAGGTGGTGGTGGGGGGTGGGGGATGTGTTAATCAGACGGACACCGCCCTGTCGCTGCTGATCACTCTGAAACTCCACCTGCTTGTTCTGCAGCTGATTTATGCCTCATGTTTGTTCTGTAATCCATTATGAGGACGACCTCGGGGTGAGAGCGCTGACTCCACCCCCTGAAGAACAGAATCATCACTTTTGTCGTCTTACATCATGAAATCCAAACATTTTCTGGATCCAGCAAACAAAGAAACTCACAAGTTCTAGAAAAGGTTTCAGACTGAATGTCTGAACGTCCTGTCGCCCTTCTGAGCCTCAGTTATCCGTATGGGTGTCCTACAGTCACTAATGTATGGCATGCACGTCACCGTGCGTGCAGCATTTGTGCACGGTCAGTAAAAAGCAGCACTCACACCGTTCTAAAGCTGCGTTCACACCCCCCTTGGAATAACGTGACCACTTCCAACGAACAGTCCGTGGATGTTTCAGACTTCTACATTCAAAACTCAGTAAACATTTACTGAATACTCTAAAACAAAATTTTTAAAAGTCTAAAACCGTATTTTTTTAGCATAATTATGAACTAGATATATAGCATTACTTGTGATAATGCTAGTGTGAATGCTGGAAGATGAATTTGGCTGATGAAGATGCTGAAGCTGAGAGCCAGCTAAAATTTGTCATTAGCCTAAAAAAAAATATATATATAAACTTAGGTTAGCCAAAGCAGCTAGCATGTGACTGAAATGTTAGCTAAATGCATACAAAAAACGTACAAACAACAAAAAAAAACCTTAGGTCACTTACATCAGGCCATTAATAACAAAAAAATAAAATGATCTGGAGGGCCGGATAGAATTACCCGGAGGGCCGGATCCGGCCCCCGGGCCTTTACTTTAACACATGTGGCCTAAAGCGACCATTTGGAAGCATGTTGGCTTTTATAAAGTGGATGGTCAGTTGGTGTGTAAGTTCTGTCACGCCAAAGTTAAATAAAATATATGTTCTGCAGAAAAACCCTATTGGATAGAAAGAAACGTCCACCATCGTCGGAAAAGGCAAAACAAGCAAAATCAATCAGAGCTTTCCTAGCGAAGGATCTGAGACTGAATTCTGTGGTGGAGAACATCAATCTACAACATGTTCAGTTGCTAAACATTAATTTATTTGAGTTAAAGCGTTCTATAAAGGCTGGTCTAATGATATGAAATAACATGTTGTTGACTTCTGGGAACATTTTTTCCTTTTGATGCTGTGAAAGATTTTAGATTACAAAGGAAACATTTTTACGTCAGAATTTTTATGTTCTTAAATAAAAGTTAAACAAGTTTACTGATCTTGTTTTTACTAAAAAAATGCACTTTAGGTGGAGAAAAGTAAAGAGAAAAAATGCTGATCTGGGTTTTTGATTGATTGATTGGTTTATTTCAAACATAGATTGTGAAAAATTACAGGACAAAACACACTTATTACAGAAGTAATGAAATGCATTGATTAGAAAATAGGAAACAAACAAAAAACACACGTGACATTGGAGTCATTAGATATCGTAATTACAGTTTGATTGAGAAGCAGTGGGGGGAAATGAACTTATATAATCTCACCTCTACTTGATAATTGTGTCATTATCGAGTCGCTGCCTCCTGAATCGTAATTGAATCCAATCATGAAGATTCCCACCTGTAGTGAACACTGTGGGCTAATCAGGTCGAAGAACTCGCGTCACATGACTGGTGTGAACGTGGCTGAAGGGTTTCATGAATCTGAAATGAAAAATCAAACAGGTTAACGTAACACAAACAGAACACAACCTTAAAACACCCAAACGTCAAACCAAGAGCTGTAGAGCTTCGTCCTTCTGCAGCAGAAGCTCATGGTTGAAGAGCATCTTCATCGTCGCCATGGTGATGTGAGTCATGAGCAGCGTCTCTGGTTGAAGCTGTAAGACGCTCTCTCTGTCCCGCAGTGGTTCGGGGATCTGGTGACGCCGGTCTGGTGGGAGGACGTCTGGCTGAAGGAAGGATTCGCTCACTTCTTCGAGTACGTCGGCACCGACTTCCTCTTCCCGAAGTGGAACATGGTGAGTAAAACTCTGGAATTCTGAGGAACAAACTCAACATTTTACTCTCTTGAAATCAAAAGGTGATTTTCTTCTGTTCGGTTCTGGAAAAGTCGAAGTTTGTTTGGAGCTTTTCCAGGCCCTGAAGATGCCACAGAAGCAGGTTTTCCTGCCCTATTCCTGAAAGCGGATGTCTCCTGCCTCCAAATAGCACATCTGTCACACGTGTGGATGTGAGCGGGGGCCGCTCTCGGCGCTCAAACTGCCAAACAGTCGGTGGTAGCTGCAGCCGCTCAGATCCTTTTGACATTCAGGAAATGAGGCTTTTGCTTCAACACAAAGTCCTCTCAGATATTCTGCTCACTCATGAAATTGGATTTGTCTGCCTTCTGATGCTTTCAGGTGAGTCACAGCTTTAGCTCCAGGAAGCAGTCCTCTGTCTTTCCCTTTTTTGTGGAGAGACTTAAAGGTTTAAAAACCTCCAGACACCAAACGCAGCTCAGGCGGAGAATCTCGGTTTGAAACGGGAGAAAAGAGGAAAAAATAGCATTTGTTTCTGGGGGGAGGGGCTCTTCTGAGCGTCTGAAGGTGAGTCGAGGTGATCTCATCTGTGGAAGACTTTTTCCCATCATTCTCCCCGTGAAAACCTCCAGCTGGTCTTCCCAGACCGCCGCCCTCAGAAACGGGGGTCCGGACCTCAGATCAGCCATCAGAGGATCCCACACTCTTATTGGCTGATCGGTTTGGAGCAGAGAGAAGAGCAGAAATGGATCTCTCACCAGCGCCCCCTCCTGTTTGGGCGTAGACAAACTAATGCCCCTCCCCCTTTCTGTGAGGCTGACATTAGGATGTCCTGATCCAATTATGTGATTGAAAACGGATGGTTGATGACTGGATTACTGTCTGGATTGATGACTGGATTGATGACTGGATTGATGACTGGGTTGATGTCTGGATTGATGACTGGATTGATGACTGGATTGATGACTGGATTGATGTCTGGATTGATGTCTGGATTGATGACTGGATTGATGACTGGATTGATGACTGGATTGATGTCTGGATTGATGACTGGATTGATGACTGGATTGATGTCTGGATTGATGACTGGACTGATGACTGGATTGATGACTGGATTGATGACTGGACTGATGACTGGATTGATGACTGGATTGATGTCTGGATTGATGACTGGATTGATGACTGGATTGATATCTGAATTGATGACTGGATTGATGTCTGGATTGATATCTGAATTGATGACTGGATTGATGTCTGGATTGATGTCTGGGTTGATGACTGGATTGATGACTGGATTGATGTCTGGATTGATGTCTCCAGATCAGTATCAGATATTTCATTTGTTCTTATTTTGATCATTTGGGATTTATTTCCTCACGATCCGATTTGATTATGATTGATTATGGAACAATTATCAGTGAATCCCAGATCTACATTTTCTTTTTAAATGTTTCTCTTTCCAACAAAATACTAGGTCAGGGGTCAACAACCTTTAACAGTAAAAGAGTCATTTGTTCACCTAGAAGGAGCCGCGTAGTTTGACTTTAGTCTTTAGGAAATGTAAATTTGTGTTCATGACCTTCTTTTTTTAATAATAAATATGAATTATGTCTAGTTTTTGGTACGAACAAAAGCAAAAATATAAAAAGGACATGAGTCTCTCAAAATGTTTGTTTTTTAAAACCTTAAGTTATAACAGACAGACGGCGACGCAGCAGAGGCTAACTGCTACATGCTAGCTCCTTTATTTAACCCCTTAAGACCTGAGCTGTTCTTTTTTTATTCCTTTTTTATTTTTCTGAACTATTGTGGTAATAAAACTCCAAAATGAGATGTCTTAAGAGGTTATTTTTAGATTCTTAAAAGAACAAATAAATGATTGTAATGAGCCCAACGAGAAATGTAGTTTGTGATACTGGACTATATAAATAAAATAGATCTGAATTCTAATGATATCAGCTGGTCATAATTACTCATCGTCATATTCATGCTACAACAAAGTCATTATTAATTATTAAGAACTTTATATGAAGATATGAATCACATGTAGTTAAAATGTTTAATAGTTATGAAGTAATTAAACTAAATTAATGATTAATTACATTTGGTAGATAATAGTTGATTTTTTTCTATTTGATAAACTTCTCGATTGCTAAAGCTACTTCACAGAGATGTTCTGTTTAAGTGTTAAATGTTAAAATACTTTAATGACAAAAAAACTTGAATCTGATCATTAAATTTGTTCATTTTATATCGTGTATCTCAACATCAAATGACTGAGAATCGGATTGGGCCTAAAAAAACAGAGTCGATATTTCAATCGTATATTTTGTAGCACAAACACCAAATTTCCCGTAGCTGGAGCTAAAGGATTCTGTCTTCCAGAAAAAAACGTTTGACAGGAAACAAATCCAAACTGGCGGCCATTTTTAAAGATGGCGGCCATACACTCAATTATGACAAACATATTCGACTTGTTTGTCTCAACGGTGAGAGCTGTTAATGCACAAAATCTCTCTATTTCAGGGGTTCCTACAGAACACTTTTATCTTGATTTTCTTCTGACAAACTCAAACGCGGCTCCAACAATCAGACCAAATCTGGTGCTTCACCACAACATTTGTTTGTTTCCCTCCGTCATTCCTGCAGAGTTCAGGACGTTCAGGAGCAGAAACCTCCTCGACAGCGAGAGCTTTTGCCTCAAGGACTCTGTCCTTCTTCACTATGATGAAGTCTGCAGAACCATCAGCCCCCCACTACAAAACCCCTCCACACGTCCACTCGGAGCCGTGACTCATTCTGACCCGAGAGAGCAATTCAGATGTTTTCCTGCTG
>NC_050534.1:21556420-21611130 GCF_002922805.2 Oryzias melastigma | reverse complement strand
GGGGGGGGGGGGGGGGGGTCTCTGCAGGGCTTCAACAAACACCCCCGAGGAAAACCACAGGTCACTTCAATGCCCCCCAACACTGAGAATGTCCTTCCCCACGTCTGCATCCGGAGGTTTTAAAATGAAACAGGAAAAAAGAGGAAAGTTTCAGTGATCAGTCCGTATTCACTCATGCCCCGCCCACTTCCTTTAGTGGCCTCAGTGATCCTCCTTATCTGCAGCAGATGAGATCATCTTCATGTCCTCGTTGCGTCGTCACTGTCCACAATGAAATCAAAACGTTTGCTCTTATTACACAGAAATGATCCACGGATAAATGATGTTAAATAACAACCAAAGAGAATGACAGAAAATGAAGATTAACTCCAGACAGACGGTTCAGCAGAAGCTGCTGCAGCCGTCCGTGCGATCAGCAGACATGAATCCTTCTGCGTTCTGCTTTGATTGGTTTCATGCACGTTAACGTTTGTCTGTCTCTCCTGCGAGGTAAAGGCTGGAGCTAAGTCAATGTGATATTTCAAAGATTAGACGAGGGGGCGGAGTCTTTCTCTGACTCGGGACGCTGTTGACAGCTTTCATGAGCCGTCGGCTGCATTTATCAAGTTTTCATGCGAGCAAGAAACTGTGATCTTTACATGGTTTACAGGAGAAGTCTATGAGATGAACTTCCATCTATGCATCTATACTCTTTTATTCATTCATCAATTAAATATTTTCAGAAATAAGTTACCTAAAATCATCTGAAATCTCCTTAATTCAGCTGAAATCAAATTATTTCACTTAAAATAACCATAAGTCACTCTAATTCACCTGAAATCAAGCAAAATCCCATGAATTCACCTGAAATCACGTGAATTTACTTTAACTTTAAATCACTATAATTCACCTGAAATCACGTGAATTTACTTTAACTTTAAATCACTATAATTCACCTGAAATCACGTGAATTTACTTTTAAGTAACTTTAAATCACTGTAATTCACCTGAAGTCACACAAAATCACCGGAATTCACCTGAAATTGCCCCAATTCTTTTGACATTTTCCTAATTTGTCTAAAAATCAGAAGAATTCACCAAAAGTTGTTTTTAAAATCACTTGAATTCACATCAATTCATAAGAATTCACGTGAAATAACCTACCAACATTTACAGAGTCCCTGGAGAACCCACTGGGTTGAATGTGTTTAAACTGTGTTTTTATTATAGTGTTTTGGTTCTACAGGTGTTAATGCTCTTGAAATGTGCTTAATTCACCTAAAAATCACTGGAATTCACTTAAAATCATTCTAATTTATATGAATTCACTTAAAATCAGCCACATTTACCTGGATTAACCTGGAATCATCTTAATTCTATTCAGCCTAAAGTCACATTGAATTCATCTGAATTCCCCTGAAATCATCTGAGTTCCGTTTGCTGTTCTAAACAGATTCTAAACATAAAGATCAAACTTTAGACCAGGAGGTGGAAGTCCAAACTTTCTCCTCGTCTCCATATCCGCCTCAGACTCCCATGATGCCGCTGTGCAGATGATGCTCGGCTGCTGCTGCTGGTCGTGCGTTCTTCAGTGGATGAACAGCCGCTCTTTGTTTGTGCAGAAGTCGTTCTTAAGTTCCACCGTCAGAGCGGCGTGGCATTTTCCAGCCGTGTTCCTGCGGTTCCGCTCGGTCGGATCCTCTAATGGAAACAAGAGAGACGCAGAAATGATCTCTTTCTAATGAGGGTCTGAGGCCGTGAGTCTTCAGAGATGTTTCAGATCACGTCCTTCACGTTCAGGAGGTTTGGAGGCAGCTGGGGGTCAACGAGACCCGGTCCAGTCTGATCCAGAACCTTCTCTGTTTTCACTGGAGGTGAGACGGCAAACACATCTCACCTGCCAGCACACCTGTGAAGCAGGTATGGAGGTTTCAGTCAGGGAGGGGCTGACCGAAGATACTAACCCCTGTCCAGACTCATTTTAGAGGTTAAAGGTCACCGTGGATTCTGTGAAATCTCCGACTATCAGCTGTGAGTGTGAATGACGGCTCTGCAGCAGAAACGCCGACTCATGACTTCTGCAGCGTCTGATCTGCCTCACGGTTTGATCAAAGCGACGGCGCTAATCATGAGAGCTAAAGGCTAATCTGTTCTCTCGGGGGGGGTCTCCCGCTTCATCAATAATTAGAATTCGGGTTTGTTTCTGTGGATCCTTCAAACTCAGAGCTTTGAGAAAAACCACAACGTAGAATCATCCTGAAGCAGACGGCGTCCACAGACGGAGGTCTCGTCCTGTTTGACCTTCGTTGGGATTCAAGGAGAAGTTCCTCCCAGATAGCAGAGAAGTTCATCTGAGTTTCATTTGAGGGAAAACTTCATGAAAAGAAACATTTTACCGGACCAAACTTCACTCATGACCTTTGAGATCAAAAACTCAAACTTTACTCTGAAACAAACATTTTACGTTAGAGATTCATGTATTATATTACATAAATACAAAACTTGGGCCGGGAGTCGATTAAAGAAAATTAACTAATTAATCGCTAACCTGGAAAAAATAATCACGATTAATCGCCATAATTTTTTTTTTGTCTCCCTATTTGTTGACCACTTATTATCTGTGAATAATCACAATATGAAATCACACACTAAACTCTACATTTAGAACATTTATTTTTAATTCTTCTGTCAATCAATTACAAAAAAATCGGATTTATTGCACTTTTGTGTTGTGATTAATCACGATTAATCGCAATATTTTACCAGGTAAATTTTATTTGTACAATATTGCACCGGACTATGGATCAAATGATCCACTTTTTGTGAAAAAGTGATTTAAACCACAAAAAAACAAGAATAAAGTACTAAAAACCGACTGAATATTTATTTCTTCTGCAGTGACAATAGTATGAGCGGGATAATACAAGACGAAATGTTTTAAGAACGCCGTGGACGCCTGAACCGCAGAGTTAAAGCAAAGGACTGTTTCTTCATTAAATTGGGTTAATACATATTAACGCGTTAATTCATTTTGATTAATCACATGTGTTAATGTTCACAGCATATAAAAAACTAAACTTTTTGTCCATTTTGAACAAAAACTTTAGTTTGTTTATCATAAAGTTTGTAGAAGTTCGTCGAATCAGCGACAGTCAAACGCCAGAACTCAGTTTGGAGGTTTTTCACGCTTAAATGTCTCCATAGAAGGAGCCGCCGGACAGATGGCGAGCAGGCGCGACGTGGCGGCGGTCACAGGGGGAGTGGGGAGGAGCCTTGAACTGACATCTGCATGTTTGTGTGGGTTTGTTTGTTTGTGTCTCGGCGCCGGCCTTCCACATGTTGGTCCATCTGGTTCCTAATGACCAGCTGGACCTCCTCTCCTCCTCTGCAGCTGATTCAAAGCCTCTCTTAATTAGAGCTGACGGCTCCATCGCTCTCATTCTTCCCACTTTCTTCTCTGTCCATTCATTTAGTTTACTCCAAATGGTCCAAATGACTGAATAAAAGACTTCTTCAGCTGTCTGCGGGTTCATCAGGAGATGAACATTTCTACTGCAGGAAATGGTTTAAAATAGACTTTTATTTATGCAAAATGATCTCAAGCATCACTGACACTGAAAAGTAGTCAAAGTGTTGAAAAGAAAATGTGCAAAATCTCCAGGAAATATTCAGTTCAACCATCCAAAGCTAAGACCCACAAGGAGCAGACTCCATTAATGTTCCAGGAGAACATCCAACCCCCTAAAATACACCAGGAATAAACATCCAAACCCCTAAAATACACCAGGAATAAACACGCAAACCCCTAAATAAACCAGAAGAAAACATCCAACCCCCTAAAATACACCAGGAAAACATGCAAACCCCTAAATATACCAGAAGAAAACATCCAACCCCCTAAAATACACCAGGAAAACACACAAAACCCTAAAATACACCAGGAAAACATGCAAACCCCTAAATATACCAGAAAAACATCCAAATCCCTAAAATACACCAAGTGAAAAATGCAAACTAACCTTAAATCACTTTGATTCCCCTGAAAACACACAAATAATAATAATTTTAAAAAAAACTAAATTACCTGAATTTACAGAGAATCACCTGAATTCACTTGAAATCGCATTAATTATCTGAATTTTTTTCTTTATTTGCCTAAAAATAACTTGAATTCCTCCAAAGTTTCGTAAAATCTCTTGAATTCATATGAATTCATATGAATTCACTTGACATAACCTAAAATTATTACCTACTATTACCTTGATTCCATGCTGGAGATTTTTATTCATTTATTTTCTTTCTTTCTTTTTTTTTTAGATTTTCAAGTTTTATTATTATTTTCTTTCTTTTTAATTATTGTTGTAGCTTTTATTGATGCAACCTAAAATGAACAAACAAAAGCAAATTGTCCAATTAATAATGAAAGCTCAGGAGAAAATTGTTTCTTGGGTTCTGCGAGGTAAATTCTCTTAAAATGTTCTAAGTTTGCATAAAAATCACTTGAAATGACCTAAAATCACTTACATTTACCTTGATTAACCTGAAATCATCTCAGTTCATCTGAAATCACCTAAATACTCTTCAAACAGCCTAAAATCCCGTTAACTTACCTATAATACACCAGGAGAACATGTCAAACTTTCCAAAATCATCCAATCAGTACTGGAACCCGAGCCTTCTTGCTATAAGTCCACAGGGCTGACCACTACGCCACAGCTCCATCTGCTCCTTTAGTTTACTGAATCTTTCATCTTCTCATCCTGGATGTTTCTAAAACATTCCTCTTCTCGTCTCTGACTCATTCTTCTCCTTGTTTTCCTCCTTTTATCTTCCATCCTTCTCTCCTCCAGCTTCAGATTTTTATTAGATGTCTGCAAACACGTCGAGCTCTAACAAGCTTTGTCTAATTTACCCCTGGGATCAGACTACAACTGGAGAAGGGCGGCTCTGTCTAATCCATGGATTACAATGTTTAGAATCAAGATTCAGATTTAATGAACCTCCATCTGGTCAAACAATAGAACTGTTGGCTTATCAAGTTTCTGTTATTAATGAATTCCATCAGCAGAGCTTTCATGAATGAGGAGAGTGGCTCCATCTACGTCATGGACTGCAGGGGCGGATGAACGGTTCCAATGCTTTAATTAGAAGAATATAATGAAATGTGTCCTCTGGGATATGAGTAAAGTCTGTTACCATGTTTCTACAGGTATTTGGAAAACAGTTGATGCTGCAATGACAGTCAAATTCTCTCATTCAGAACAATCAAAATGGACCAGTATAATACCTGGAGATTTGTTTGTGATTAAGACTCTTTCCTGCAAGATGAATGGAAATCTGCTGTGAATCTGATGGATGGATGGATGGTTGATGGATAAATGGACGTTGGATGGTTGGATGGATGTTGATGGATGGATGGATGGATGGATGGATGATGGTTGATGGATGGGTGATGGATGGTTGGATGATGGTTGATGGATGGATGGATGGATGGATGGATGATGGTTGATGGACGGATGGATGGATGGATGGATGGATGATGGTTGATGGATGGGTGATGGATGGTTGGATGATGGTTGGATGGATGAGGCATACATTCATGAATTTCATCTGTTTTTCCCGGTTGCTTCATTCTTCATTCGTTGAGGTCTACAGGCTGAAGGTTTCATGGTTTCACGTTTTCAGGAACCGTCACGGTTGGTTTTTCCGTTGGGATTACGTTGCGTTTCTGTGTTTTCAGGAGAAGCAGCGCTTCCTGACCGACGTCCTTCACGAGGTGATGCTGCTGGACGGTCTAAGCTCCTCCCATCCCATCTCCCAGGAGGTGGAGCAGGCTACAGACATCGACCGAGTCTTCGACTGGATCGCCTACAAAAAGGTCAGAGGCTCATGAAGGATGTGTGAAACGGAGACCACGGCACTCCAACAGAGTGATCGTTTTTTTCACAAAACGACACCTCCTATTCCGATGAAAAGGACAAACCCTCCATGACTTCACATGCAGGTAAACTCTTGTGTTTGAAGTTGTTGCATCTCTGCTCCTGTAGGGGGCAGCACTGATCCGGATGTTGGCCAACGTGATGGGACAGCCGCTCTTCCAAAAAGGACTGAATGTAAGTTCATTTCAGTTACACTTTCTTAATACAACCTGATATCACAACACAGTTGTTGTAACAGAGTTCACAGGGTCATTGTCCAGAAACATGATAACTTATCTAAACTGCTCTGGTAATGAGACCCTCATTCTCTGTAAGGAAAAACTCCTAAAAAAACGGATTCTGGGAAACTGAGGGATGGTTTGGGGTGTGAGACGAGCCAGAGGCTAGGTCCACCTGGTCCACGGGAGCACAGACAATCCGCCTGGAATCTCTAAGAGGGACAACAAATGAATCCCACTGCACCCAACAGAGGCAGACCAACAGAAGTTCTGGTTCTGGATTTAGGAAAAGATGTTTTCATGTGTTTCTGTGCAGGAAATTCCTTTGTTTAAACAGTTCCAAACATCCAGACGCTGAGTAAACAGAACCGGGAGCAGTTTGAGGTCAGCCGTGCTAACTGTGCTGTTGACCTTTTTTTGGAAGATTATCAGCTGAATATTTTTAAGCAGAATTATCAGAATTAGTAAAAACTCCTCTGATTATAATGAATGCAAAGAAACGTAATCATTTGGAGCTGCGGCTAGCATGTCCAAAGTGTGGAGGGCGGTTTAAATGTGGCCCAACGCCACCAGGGCCTGCAAATATTTACACAAATGTCAGATTTCTTATTTGTGTCATGAAGAATTGTATTTAATAGTAAATCCTTTAAATGTAAAGAAAAAAATCAAATTTTACATTTATTGACTTTTAGGAAACACTTTTACTTCGCCAAACGTGGCTAAATGTTTTGGACCGGTTCTCATCACCAACTGACTTTTTTTGATTGTTCAAAGCTTTGATATTACTGCGCTCTCAAACTTATGCCTCAATGAATTCTGGGACTTCTCTAAAGTTAACTATCCATTTCTCTGTGTAAAAACACACTAAACCTGATTGAGTCTAAACCCCTGAAGTCCTCCGAGGTGTTCCAGGTGATCATCCTGTGACTGTGGAAAGGTGGTGCCATCCGCTGAACCACAGCAACCTCTGACGACTCCGTTCAAATCCAAACATCCCAGCGTGAAGTTCAGGAAACTGTAAACTCTTTGAGTGAATCATAAACGTTTGTAAATGTGACGTTCTTCTCTTCCACAAAGATCCTCCTTCAGTTCTGTCGAACGTAAACAGTCTCAGTGAAAAACGTCTTTGTTCTCTGGGAAAAGTTCAAAGACGGCCGATCGGATGAAAGAGAAGCCTGGAAGGAATCCGGGAAGCGGATTGGATTTTATTTTTATTCCTGAAGTATTTTTAGTTTTCCTGAGGTTTGATTTTCATAAACAGTCTTCAGACATCATGAAAGAACTCGCAGCGTTTGTGTCGATGACAGCTTGTGTTTTTGTAGGTTCTTCAGGAACGTGTTTACCAAACCCGGCAGACATCAGCTCCCAGCCAATCCGCTTGTCAGGGGTTTGATTCCTACATTCAGTCGTCATTATTACCTTTGTGTCCTTGAGCAAGAATCTGAACCCCCAAACACCTGAATATTAGTTTATCTGTGATGCAGTGAATCGATTATTCTCATGTTTAAGCTGAGAGAACGTTGGTTTCTGAGCCGGTATCACGAAGTTCTACTGAAAGTTCACAAACTGATCATCATCCATCAGAGTCTTCTTCATGGACAAACGCCGTTTCCTGTTTCCTGCAGGATTCCCTCATCATTTCCTGTTTTCACTGAATCATCCTGCGGATCAACCTTTTCTGGACCGAATAAACAAAATCAGATCAAAAACCCAAATAATTAAAGAATAAAGCTCCTAACAGCAACTTTAAATAACTTTATTTTAGTTCATAAAAATGTAACATTATATCAGATGAGTAGTAGAATTGAAAGTAGAAATTAATGTTTTCCACTTTTTTTAAGCACTTTAATGTTTTGTTTGGTTATCATGTTAAAAATAAAATGATATCAAAACACAACTAGGAGGTTTCAAGGTCATGTGACATCACTGGTCACATGACAGAACCGTTTAACACACTTTTGTCTTCTGCACAGACACAAATGTGTGTTGCTCCTCCAGACACACACACATACAAATGCACAAACACAGATCATGCAAACACACATACAGTCACACACAGACACACAATCACAAAGATGCACACACGTGTGTACACACACATTCACACACAAAGATCTACACATGCATGCACACACACACATACATATCTATGCCTAAACACACATCCACACATGCATATGCATGCACACACATGCACACACATGAATGCACACACACACACACCCAAGATGTACACAACACACACACATACTTGCATGTACACACAAGTCCACCCACTCCCATGCACACTTAGATATGCACACACACACACACACACACACACACATGCACAAACACACAGTGACCTACACAGCACGCCCTGAATTTCCCTGCAGAAGCTGCGGCGGTTGACCTGGAACAAACCCAGAACCGGTTCTATAAAAAACTGTGCTGATCTGCAGCAGAACCAGAAGAAAACACAGAGTTACAGTCACAGTGTGCAGAGCTGCACTAGAACACGTATGTTAGAAACATCCCGTAAATGAGGAAACAACAGTTCAAAACGAACACAAAATGATTTTTAATCAATAATGAAGAGAGTGATGGAGATGACATCATCAGAGAGATCAAAGCTGTTTCAGATAAAAGACTTACGTCTGATTAATCTGATCTTTAACTTGGTTATAGTGTTTGTTACATTCAAAAGGTCAGAGGCCACAGGACATGACTTAAGGCAACAAACCTTTACTGTTAACCCATAAAACTAAAAAGATGTGAGCCGAGGGTTCTTAAAAAGGTCTCCAAGAACAGAATCCACAACCGAGATTGGACCATCAAATACAAAATGTCACGAGTAGATTAAAGTAGCAAACAAGAAAACGTAAAGAACTGCACATATATCCCCATATTTAGCAAACACAAACAACAAAATCAAACTGAAGAACCTGGAAGGAACACAGAACTTCACCAGAGGCTCCATTTACTGCTTTGAAGTTTGAAACTGTTTTAAAGACAAAAAGTAAAAAAAAAAATCATTAGAAAAAACAGCAATAAATACACATATGTGACCTGAACCAGTTCAGACTACTTAGAACCACACCGGGACGATCACCTTCTTTACCTGAAGACCTTTCTCATGGTTACATTAAAACGTGAGGAATTCTTCTCCAGCTGCCGTCTGCTCCACGGCGCCCCCTGCCATCCTGTATGCTGATGACACCCTGATTTAGATTAATTTTTGAGATTTTGTTGTTCGTCGAGGTTTCCTGCAGCACTGATCCAGAAGACTTCGTTAACACCACATCTCTCACCTTTCCTCCTCACACTTACAGATCGTTTCAGTCACGAATATCAAAGCCGTTTGTGTCTTTGTGTGTCGGCACAGCTGACAAACTCACACCGCGCCGTTATCACGGGTGTCATCTTCCTGCAGTAAAGAGCTCCTTCCTTTCTTATCGAGCTCCGTGACAAACGACAGCGAGCCGTCCTGCCCCCCCCAGGCGCTCCCTGTTATCTGCTGCACTTCCTGCCTTTTTCCCGCCTGATTCTGGACATCCACGTCTCTGAGCTGTTATTACCTGCAGCCCACTCGAGCGGCAGCGATGGCCCGGCCGTATCTGGCCCACATCACTTCCTGCTGACGGGTCGAGCCACAGAGATCAAACACGAAACGCTTTTAGATCTTCTCAGGAGTTTCTTTGTAAAAGCTTTTCCATGTTTGTTCACCTTGATACCAGCTGCAGCAGAGATGAAACTCTGCCTCTGTCACAGCATCAACCGCTTGGTGCACACGGGACTAAACGGTTGGTTAACGAAGGAAAAGCCCCAAAACCTTCACCGAAACCACAAGCATCAAAATAAAGAAAATCCTGACGAAAATAAACTATTATTCATCTGAATCCTCTTAGAATCCAGAGTTACATGATCTGCACTTCCTTCTGTTCCAGGATTACCTGCTGAGTCACATGTACGGCAACGCGGCCCGAGACGACCTGTGGAGCAAACTGTCTCAGGTAACGCCCACCTGCCCGCCCGTCTGCCGCTGGACTCTCTTAATGCAGCGTCGGATTGTTTTCATCTTTCATAGTTTTTTTTTTTTATTTGGAGTTTAGCTAATATTTGAGAAACATGCTAACATTTTTGGCTAATTTGTTATCTACTGTTTTTTTAGGCTCAATTAGAGTTTAGCTTTCTATTTTAGCAACATGCTAACGTTTTTGACTGATTTAGTTTACTGAGGAATTTTAGGCTATTTTGAAGTTTAGCTAATATTTAAGTAACAAGCTAGCTTTTTTGGCTAATTTATCATCTACTGGTGTTTTTTAGGCTAATCTGGAGCTTAACTAATATTTTAGGAGCATGCCAACATGTTTTGACTAATTTCCTATCTACTGGGGTTTTTTAGACTAATTTTTAGTTTAACTCGTATTTAAGCAACATACTAGATATTTTTGCAAAATTGGCACTAAGGATTTTTAGGCAATTTTACTACAAAATGTTCTAAATTTAGGTCAACTTCAGCGCTCGTCTTTAACGAAAGTTCCAGTCTTTCAGCAAATGCAACATTTTGCAAATATCTTTTGCATTTTCAGCAAATCCCTTCCACAGTTAAAGTAAATTGCGTCACAATTTTGAGCAAAAGCTTCAGCATCTTCAGAGACCACTTTAGGCCAAAAGCATTCACTCGAGCATTATTGCAGCTAATGCAACTTTTCTAGTTTTATTTTATTTTTTACATTTTTACAGGCCATGCGTTCGGAGGGGCGGGACATCAACATCGGGGAGATGATGGACAGATGGACTCTGCAAATGGGCTACCCAGTTGTTACCATCAGCAAGAACCAATCAGAGCAGCGGCCCACTCATTACATCACCATCACCCAGAAGCACTTCCTGTACGGAGAGGAGGCTAGAAAAAACCTCAGGTAAAAAAATCACCTAAAGTGAGATGGATTTCCCTTATAGTTGGTGATTCAAAGGTGATGCAAGAATTGATCTTAGTGGAGCAAATATGTAGAAAAAAAAAAAAAAACTTTAGGTGCATTTCCCAGCAATCTAAGAACGCCTTTAAGACTTGGAATAATCCGTCCAACATGACTGTTGTTGATGAGGTTTAACCCTTTAATAACCTAAATGTCATGCTCTCTTTGGAGTACTGTAAGTCCTTAATCGTTTACACAATAGATGTAGTTCCATCAGATTCTGACACAAAGAAAATCTGTAGTACGTTAGTACTAAAAGTTTTTCCAATTGTTAGTGCTTTCATGAAGTGTTTCCTAGCATTAGTACTTTAGTAAAGTGTTATTACTTAAGTAAAATGTCAACAGGTTAGTAAACTGTTGGATATTGCTAGTACCTTAGTTTAGTGTTAGTACTTTAGTAAAGTATTAGCTTGTTAGTAAATTGTGCTTATCAGTTGTAGGTTAGTAAATTCTTAGTACTTTAGTAAAGTGTTGCCTATTATTTGTACATTAGTAATGTTAGTATTGTTGTACAGTGTTAGTATGTTAATAGTCTTAGTACTTTAGCAAAGTGTTAAAAGGTTAATAAAGTTTTACATACCATTAGTTTGTTAGTTAAGTGTTAGTACTAAAGCAAAATCTAAGTACAATTAGTTAGTACGTTAAGAATGGTTTGCCTATTCTTAGTACATTAGTAAAGTATTAATACTTCAGTTAAGTTTTGTATTTAAGTTAAGTTTTAGTACTTTAGTAAAGTTTTTT
This sequence comes from Oryzias melastigma, assembly GCF_002922805.2. Lineage (NCBI taxonomy): Eukaryota > Metazoa > Chordata > Actinopteri > Beloniformes > Adrianichthyidae > Oryzias > Oryzias melastigma. The sequence continues at coordinate 21,599,292 of NC_050534.1, read as the reverse complement.
GTAGGTTAGTAAAGTGTCATTACTGTAGTAAAGTTTTGGAATGTAAGTAAATTATTAGTACTTCAGTAAAATTTTTATAGACTAGGAAAGTGGCAATACTTTAGTAAAGTTTTAGAATGTTAGTAAAGTATTAGTACTTAAGTATAGCTTTAGTATGTAAGTAAAGTATTAGTACTTCAGTAAAGTTTTAGTGTATAAGTAAACTAGTAGTACTTTAGTAAAGTTTTTGTGTGTAAGTAAAGTATTAGTACTTTAGTAAACTAGTAGTACTTTAGTAAAGTTTTAGTATGTTAGTAAAGTATTAGTACTTTAGTAAAGTTTTCGTGTGTAAGTTCAGTGTTAGCATTTCGGTAAAGTTACAGTACCTTTAGTAAGTAAGTTAAATGTTTTACTTCAGTGAAGTTTTACCAACTCAGTAAAGGGTTAGTACCTTGGTAAAATGTTAAATTGTTTTGTCAAGTTTTGTAATGTAAAAAAAGTATTGGTACTTTAGTAAATTGTAGGTACGTCAGTAAAGTCCCGCCTATAGTTACTACTATAGTATAATGTTAGTATTCTGGTAAAGTGTTGGGATGTCAGTAAAGTCTTGTTTATTGTTACTCCGTTAGTAAAGTTCTTTTGGTTTTGTATTTTTTACAAAGTTTGTATTTGAACTGTGGGGGGTGTGTGATCTGGGGGGCGGGGCTTGGACCTCCTCTGTGCCCTTTGACCCCAGCAGGCCTTGTCCTGCAGCGTCTAAAGCTATGAAATGATCTGCTGGATTTTTCCGTCTTTTTGACAAAGCTTCACTCTCCTGCTCCTCCTCATCTCCTTTACTACCTTTACATCATTTAAATGTCATTCATATTTGATTGGAATGTTTAATTCACATCCTGCAAACCTTTGGAATTTATTCTCTGTTTTATCGACCCACTTTCTCCTCCATCAATACTTCATCCCGTCTTCTCTCTTACTCCTTCATTTCTTTTTTCTCCTTTATGTTCCTTCTGTCATATTTCTATCTAACGGTTGACATTCATGAACGCCGTGACACAAAGTTTCTGGAAGTTTGCGTCTTTCTTTCATCCTCCTGCTCCTCACTCGGCTGCAGCGCCGCTCCTTCACCGGTTCTCCCAGGAGCCTCATCCTGTCTCAGAGGTTCTTGTAAAGAAACCACTGCTGTTCTCTCTGTTGGTTCCTCGTCACGACTGACGTTAAACACAGAGGATTAAAGCGGCGGTTCGCCGATGTGGCGGTGGCGGCTCAGTCACATCAACTGCTTTATTAGTGGTTAGGCTGAGCTGCTGGGATGTAAACGTCTGCAGAAGAGTTTGTAACCTCCAGGTTGGAAGAACAGAAACTCACTGAAATGTTCTCTGCTCTCTACAGCCTTAAAACAATCCGTCTGGAGGCATTTTTCATGCAATCAGGAGAGCGCTCGACCTTCTGTTGCCGCTCCGCTTCACTTCAAAACCACTCAACGTCCTAATCTTTTCTCCATAAAATCCAGTCACCTTAAAAAACATGATTGTTTCTGTGTCGCTCTTTTCTAAGAATGAAACTCAACTCTCACTACTCTGACCTAACACAGCATCATGAAGACGCTTTAAAGGGGCCAAAAGCCTGTCAGCGTAAACGATATCCAAATATATGATCACATATTACCTTTGGTACCTGGAAGAAAGACGCCTCGATCTTTGAGGCTCCGCCTTTCGCTCTGTGAGGCTCCGCCTGCCGCTCTGTCCGTTTTCTGACGTCATCCTAGAGCCGTCCTCTGCAGCGTGTCCTAAAGAAGCCCGGCGTCTAAAGTAACAAACACCTGTTGGATCAGGAATGTACTAGAGACACGACACAATTGGAAGATACACAGTATTGTGCTTTCACTTCTAGCTCTTACTGAAAGGGGCGGTTCTCACTTTGTGACCTCAGCTCGTTTTAGTGGGTTGGGAGGGGCTAGTGCTCAGAGTGCAGGTTTTTAGAGGATACTCAGAGATGTGTGAACGGATCAAGATACCCCTTTGGGATTGTTCATAGTGAGGAATGAACAGTATAATACACTTAAAATCTCAAAAAGTTGGTTTTGCATCGTAATACCGGGCCTCGAGGTCCAGCTGCTGCTGGTTTTCCAAAAACCTCTCCTGGGTCAGATGTATTGAACCAATAAGAATCTTCAATGGCAGTTTGGTTGGAAAACACATAGGACACCGGCCCTCGAGGCCTGGATTTGGGCCCCCCCGGTATTGGCCCTTTAAACATCAAAGTCTAACTAAAACCAAATTCTTCCCAACCTTTTCCTCTCCGTCACGTTTCTAAACTCTGTCTGTTCACTTCTGTGAGTTTGACGTAATTGTTGTTCATGAAAGTCTTTTGTGCTGCTAGCGTGTTAGCATGGCGCTAGCATGATTGCTATGAGGCGCAGCCGGACTCCTGTAAGTTCAGTCACAGATCTAAAGTTCTTAAAATCTTTCTGCTGCATCCGTCAGACTGATGTGGATGAAAGCAGACAGAGATGCTAATGTTTGTCATCAAATCACGGAACCAGATTTTGATCTCTTTCAACAAAAATCGTTTTCCTCTGGGAAAGACGGAGTGTTAGAAACTCCTCAGAATGAGAATGTAAGCTGTCAGTGATGTAATTAGTGCGTTTGTTTTGTTCTGCGTCTGATTTCCCTCGCAGAGCGCTTCCTGTTCCTGAATGAATAAAATATGACAACCTAACAGGCTCTCCCTGACAGTCCGTCACGTCTTACAAAGCTGCTGGCAGCCGAGCAGCTGCTGTGGCGGCGGCGGCGGCCCGCCGCTCGCTCATCGCCGTCTTCAAGGAAAATTAAGCTTTCTGCCAGACAGCGCAACATAAATCTGTGCAAGTGTTAAGGTGACACTTTAAAGACCTGTTTATGTTCCTCCAGAGCCTGTTGTTTTTCCAGCAGCTCACCGTGAGGGAGACGGACGCTCTGGAGGCGCAGACGCCGTCAGAGGCTAACGGAGATAGGAAACCAACGGGAGCGCCACTCCGAGCCGGATTGGAGGCCTCGTCAGGCGTGGTTTGATTTACCGAGACGCCATGAATCATTCATGAGCTTATTAACTTCACAGTTGTGAGGAAGTTTATTTTTACACTGATTCCTCTTTTAAGCCGAACGATTTGACACAGAAAAACCTTCTTAGGAAGAACGAGGCGCAGCGGAAAATGAACATTGATTTGGTGATTCTTTCCACACAAGCATGCACACAAAGACTGAACAGGAAACGCACAAAGACTGAACAGGAAACACACAAAGACTGAACAGGAAACGCGCAAAGACTGAACAGGAAACACACAAAGACTGAACAGGAAACACACAAAGACTGAACAGGAAACACACAAAGACTGAACAGGAAACGCGCAAAGACTGAACAGGAAACACACAAAGACTGAACAGGAAACGCGCAAAGACTGAACAGGAAACACGCAAAGACTGAACAGGAAACACACAAAGACTAAACAGGAAACACACAAAGACTGAACAGGAAACACACAAAGACTGAACAGGAAACACACAAAGACTGAACAGGAAACACACAAAGACTGAACAGGAAACACACAAAGACTGAACAGGAAACGCACAAAGACTGAACAGGAAACACATAAAGACTGAACAGGAAACACATAAAGACTGAACAGGAAACACACAAAGACTGAACAGGAAACACACAAAGACTGAACAGGAAACACATAAAGACTGAACAGGAAACACATAAAGACTGAACAGGAAACGCACAAAGACTGAACAGGAAACGCACAAATGCGTTAAGCAGCCACTGCCTGTTTCCAGATGTTCCTGAGCTCCGCCCACATCGCAGATCTGCTCAAAATTCCACCAACTTTATTGATCCACAAAGAAAAAGAATCTCACAAAACCATAAAAACATCACTAAAACTGATGAAAAAGTGTCTGAGTATCGGCGTTCTCTGTCTTCAGTCTACATGGAGGCTGATCACAAACTCCTCCAGATTCCAGCGTCTTCAAAAAAGGTTTAAATGAGATTTAAATGAATCATTAAAGAACACTAGTATTAGCATCAGGACAGAAATAATTTGGAAATTTTTAAACATTTGGATTGCTTTTTGATGTAACAGGCGGAACCTTTTTCACTTTGACTTCAACACAAGCTTTTATTTTGAAAGTCTTTCAAGTACTCCTTCAGGAATCGCTTTCCTTCATGTTGGAAGATCTTTTCTGCTTTTTCATGAAACAGTAGATTTCAGACTTAGATCTCAGTAGTTTGGAGCATTTTTAGTTTTTTTTTTTTTTTTTTTCTATTTTACAATTTTCTTTATTATTTTATCTTAAACATAACGGTTTAGTTCTTAAAGAAACTGTTTTGGAAACCCAGGCAGGGAGAAGGCGTGGCTTAAGAATTTGGATTTAGCCATAGTTTTGAACATCGACTGTATCAGAGGACTGGACCGAGTCAGTGTGACATCATCCATAGAAAACTCTTTACTTCCAGCTCCAACCAAATAAAGCCGATTTAGTCGCCATTTTTTTACGATATGGACGCCGCCATGTTGGAACCAGACTTCATCAGTAAGCCGTGATTGGTCCGAGTCGTTCTGGCTCAATGTTTCTATGGTAACTGCTCTCACCAATCAGGAGAAAGCTTGATGGAAGGCCACACCCCTACCCCTTAAAAGTGGGGTACAAACGTTTTGAACGTTGGACGTTTCAGTCAATAACTTCAGAAAAAATATCATCAAGATGTTAAAAAAGTATCAGATCCAGAACGTTTCTCCTGACCAACAGAATGACAGAGTAGCTGCTGGTTGTTTCTCTGTTGAAGTCTATGGAGCCAGCAGGTACTTCCTGTTTGGATGTCACTCAGTCCAGTTCTCTTATACAGTCGGTGTTCTTGGATGTGGGCTCTTTACCTGTAGTAAAGGTGATAGTCTCTTCTCTCCTGATGGGACGTCTCTTCGATGGTCCTCCGTTCCAGGGTGCTAAGCTTAAGGTTTTGTCTTCTGAAGGTGGAGAGAAGAAAAGATCAAAGGGAGAAACTCTGCCGGATGATTTTCCAAAAACCTCGGACTCATGGATANNNTTCCCCCACACTTCCTGTCTTTGATGAATAACCCATGAGGACGGCATCAATATTAATAAACACATTCTGCCGCGTGTTTAAGTTCGTTCAAGTGCCGTCCGCCGCTCTGATATAAATATCCGATTGAATATTCGGCAGCGCCATCGATCTGCCGCCGCCCGCAGAGACAAACTGCTGATTCAGCAGGAGAGGAGGTTTTTGTTTGTTGCTGTCCTGAAGAACACTCACTCCTTCATCGATCGCAGAGCCGATTGCTCTCAGCCGCTAATTAAAAATCAGTTAAATATGATTTAGTTGGATCCAAATGGGAGCAATTAAAGTCTGTTAGAGCAGCTGGAGCGCCGACTGCAACCAAAACGGGTCGGTCTGTCACCGACTGCAGGCCGAGTCATCCGTCTGTCTCTGGATCCCAGTAGACCTGCTTTGTGTTTACCTGTGTGTGCAGGTGAAGGTCTGGTCTGGTTTACTGAGGATCCTGAAGCTTGTTCAAAAAATCACATTATAATGTGGTCAAAGCTCAAACCTCCTATTCACTATTTTTGCTCTTTTGGCTTAAATCATCTCACTAAGACATTGTGGAATATAAAAGTCCCCTAAATGTGTCTAAACTTAAACAAGAGCAGAAATGACGTTCTTTTGAAATTACATTGTCAAGTTAAATCACTTGGATCACTCAGTGATGTTAAAATTGATGTTAAATGAGTTTATATCCAAATATGTTGAAAATATACAGACTTTCATAGACTGTGTCATAACTTTTTCACATGACTGAACATATTGTTTTTATTTTCATCCATCCAGTAAAAAGAATATATGTAGACACTATTGAGACATATTTAGAATAAAAACTGAGAATTGTAGATCAATTTGTGAATCGACTCGTATTTCTCCAGTGCTTAGAGTCCGTGTGTTTACTCAGATCCACTTGGATAATTGTCTGATTTTTAAGCCTTTAACTCTTAAAACTCCATTTCTTAGGAGCAGAGTTTGAATGAATGAATCTTTCAAATATGAAAGTGTTGTTCAGCTGCTGATGTCCAGACCACACGTGAACCCTCTCTGCCTCCTGACGCAGACCTTCAGCTGCTGCTCCTCTCACTGTCAGCCGCCACGTTTCCAGCTGACTGATGCCGCGCCGCCGCCGATGACCATCGCTCTTCCTAATGTCTCTCTCCGGGGAAACGGAGGCAATAAAGTCGGCTCTGGTCCTGCGAGCTTCACTGACACAACTCTCTCTCTCTGCAGTTTACAGTGGCAGATTCCATTGACCGTCGCCGTGGGAAACGAATCCTCTGTGTGTGTGGAGCATCTGATCTGGATCAACAACAGGACAGGTACATCTGTCAGCTCCTCCGCAGTCACACTTTATTCTCCAATTAGGCCTTAATTACCTCGTTACCTGGAGCTAATGGACTGTTATGTTGGGATTTTTCTGTTAGCAAAGAAAACGATCTCCTGATCTCAAATTAATTACCTCCACATGTGAGTTCCAGTTAATGGAGCAGCAGCTCCCAGGTGAGACGTCTGTCTCTCTCTGGGAAAAGGCCGCTCTGCTTCCTGTCTTGGTCTCCGTGTTTCAGGAAGTCATGCTTCTGTGTCTCTGTGCTTTGTTGTGGCTAAAGATCAAACACTCCATGTTCACGGATGAATCCATCGGGTTCAGCTTGGGGGTTCTTTGGGTCTATAAAAACAAAAAGTGTGTTTTATTTTTTCACATTTCACTCTACCTGTGGACACTGATTCAGATTCAGAAGAGGGTGTGTCTGATCCAAACATGTCCGTTTTTAAATTTCTTAGCAACGGAGGTTATTTGCTAGCCACGCCCACATTCCTTATATGTTCGTGTCTTTTGTTATATCGTATTGTTCAGCTCTAGTCAGGGATCAACATATTACATTTTCACAATATTCTGTTAAAAATGTGAGCGTAAGAGGAGATCGGGAGTTTTGCGAACTCGCCATTCACACGCCATTCAAAATCTACAATTCTAATAGCAGCATTTTTTTCCCAAAGTTTTCCGATAACATCCGAGAAGTTAGGAAACGATAGATAAAACCCCCAAGAATGAGTTTTGGTTTGTAGCTGGTACTAACAGTGTTTTTGTTTATTTCAAGATGGCGGCCTCGTCCTGAGGTCAAAGGTGGATAAAACTCTCGGGATCGTTGTAGACTTAATCTGGCGGCATGAGTGTGCATTTTCTTGACAATCAGATGGTTTATTTTTCCCATATGTGAAACTTTCCAAATGAAACAAGTTTCCCATAAAATGTCAGCCAAAGCGAAGGTCACCCCATGATAATTTAAAAACTTCCTTTGAATATCCGTGACACAGGTACTCTGGTTTCATTTGTGACGTCCAACATTTTTTTCCTCAATTAAATTTTTTAGCTGAGTCAGCAGATTTTTTTGCAACTTTTTTTTGTTTACCCCTCCCACAATTTTTACGTTGTCATATCGTATATATATTATATTGTTGATCAGTGTGAGACCGAGAATTTGTGTATACCTTTATATGACAAAAAAATATGCAACAGTCGCAACAGTTCATCGTTTAATATCTACAAGTTCTAGTTCCAACATTTTTCCACAGTGACTTCCCAAAGATGCTTGAAAAGTTATGAAACGATTGAATAAAATCCCAAGAACGAGTTTTGGTTTGTAGCTGGTACTAAATGTGCATTAAAAAAAATTCAAGATGGCTGCCTCTTCACGAGGTCAAAGGTCAACTAAACCTCTGGTGGTTGTGGACTGAAGCTGGTGGAATGTTTGTGAAGTTTCATGAAAATCACACCAACAAAAGTGGCGGTTTCCCATTTTGTGTGAAAACGTGAAATCTGCCAAATCTTAGAGTTTGACACAAAATGTCCGCCGAGCCCTAAGTCATGTGGCCATCCCATAATAATATCAAAAGTTCTCTTGGATATCCCCCACACGTGTGTTTTAGTTTCATTTGTGTATTTTGATTGTTTTGCTTCATCAGCGGGCTGCACGGTGGTGCAGTGGTTAGCGCTCTTGCCTCACAGCGAGAAGGCCCCGGTTCGAATCCCGGCTGGGACCTTTCTGTGTGGAGTTTGCATGTTCTCCCCGTGCATGCGTGGGTTTTCACCGGGGACTCTGGCTTCCTCCCGCCGTCCAAAAACATGCTTCATAGGTTAATTGGTGACTCTAAATTGCCCCTAGGTGTGAATGTGAGAGTGAATGTGTGATTGAGGCCCTGCGACAGACTGGCGACCTGTCCAGGATGAACCCCGCCTTCGCCCTTCAGTAGCCGGGATAGGCTCCGGCACCCCGCGACCCCGAAAGGGAAGAAGCGGTCAGGAAGATGGATGGATGGATGGATGCTTCATCAGCGATTTTCAGGCCATTCATGTACTTAATTATTTATTTTAGGTTTTGCTCGCCGTGATGTAATTGTTGAAAAATCAACAACTAAATAAATAAATAAATTAAATAACATAAATGACTCCACACATTGATGAGCGTTCCCTCTCCTGTTCCTGTGAGAATGCTGCATCCAAACATCTGTTATTTCCGGGGTAAATACTCTAAGATATGTCCTCCTGTAGATCAGAGAAGCCCCCGGTTTACTTCGGGGGGGTGAGTGATGTTTTTGTTACCGTGTTTCTGTTCTTAAAAACGAAGCTTCTTTGGACCAAAACACTCTGTTTTTATCTGACAGTAGAAATCTCAGGATGAACTTCCTGAACTGCTTTGATTTTCCGAGATAAGAACGGGTATTGTTTTAGATCCACGTGGAGGGGGGGCTAAAGCCAGAAAGTGGGCCAAACTGGGGTCAACAGCTGCTTCGCTGGTTTTCATCAGCTGACTGTTCTAATAAGCCTGAACTGTCTTGTAATGTGCTCCACTAAAGCTTCAGACCTCGTTTTTCCACTTCACAGAACCTTGTTGATTTCCTGTGAGGCTGCCTCCTTCAGAGGACGCCACCACCTGCCTCCTTATATTTAGATGTTTCCTCTCTGCTGTCTGACCGAGTCCTCACTGAAGAGAAGACATCAGAGAGGCTCGAGCTGCAGCAGTCAGATTCACTAAACACCAGCTGTCCTATTTTGAGATAATCAGCCTCAATATCTCAGCTTACTAAACTGGACTGAACTGAAATCATCATCACTCTAGTCTCTGGAGATCTTCCTGTTTCTCTAAATCTGTTCTTTTATACTGTTTTTTACCACACATTTGAGATCCACACATTAAGATAAACTCTCAGAAGTTCGTCACAAGTTTTACTCTCAAACTTGTGTTTTGATATAACTGTGAATCCGCCCTCTGTAGAGAAATCCTCTGAGCGGAGAGTCGTCTGCGTATCTGATGACTTTTCTTTCTTTTTCTCCTACAGTTTCTTTGTTGTCTTATACTCCATCACAACCAGATAAAGTCTCAATAATCACAATTATGATACTTTATTATTGTTATCTTTTAGGTTTAAACTGCTTTTTCACAAAAAACTGACTATTTGACGGGTAATGCGGCCCGTTGTCACAGTAACACGACAACGGTTAGCAATGTAATATAATACAATAATTCTTTATTAATCCCAGGGGAAACCATATGTATATATATATATATATATATATATATATGTGTGTTTGTATATATATATATGTGTGTATATGTGCCACATTTTAAACATTATTTTTTTATTGTTACTACAGTCCAAAAGTAGGAATTTTGTAGTTGTATTCTAAAAACGGAAATAAAATATGTTGTCTGTGTTCTAAAGATTCTATTTTACTTTACTACATAATACAAATGTTCACATTATCACAGATAAAAAGGGCTAAATAAAAGAAAACATCTTTCTGCCTGGATTGTTAAAAGGCATCATGTGAAATATGTAAGGGAGGGTATTATCCCGCTTATACCATGGTCATTTACAAAATAAATAAACATTTAATCAATATTTAGTACTTTATTCTTGTTATTTCTTTGGTTTAGCTCATTTTTTCACAAAAAGCGGACTATTTCATCCGTGATGCGGTTTGTTGTCACGGGGACACATGAAGCCGGAAGCCGTTACAGACCTCAGCCGCAGTGGTAAAGTGTCGCTGTTTTGAAAGAAAGACCCGGACAAATTAGGATATTTTTCTTCTTTTTCTGACGTTAATCCTTCAGTGAGCAGCTAGAACATAAACAGAACACAATCAGCTTCTGTCATTTCACGGCAGGTTCGCTCTTCTGAGCTGCTCTAAAAGCAGAAACTCCCTCTTGTGGTGAAACAGAAGACTACACCTTTCATGTCGAGTGGTGTTTTATTAGAAGGAGAATAACCAATTTGTCAATATTAATTTACCTTAAGGAGAGGAATATAAATGCTGGTCGCTACAATAAGTTACCGTATTTTTCGGACTATAAGTCGCACCGGAGTATAAGTCGCAGGGGCCAAAAAATGCATAATGAAGAAGAAAAAACCATACATAAGTCGCACTGGAGTATAAGTCGCATTTTTTTTCAAGTAATTTATTTTACAAACTGGTTGAAAAAAACGATATTACATCATCCTGGAAGGTAAGTTATAACATTCATAAGTGAATAGAAAACAGGCTGAATATGTGTCAACACATATTCACATATTAGCATCATGAAAAAAACAAAAAGGTGTAGCATTTATATAACATAACAGTTTTATTTAACTATAGCCTCAAGAACTCATCAACTTTGTATCTTTACTGTAATTAATTGCACGCAATCTTACTCCATATCACTAAATCCGTTAAATTCTTAGTCCTCTGTGTCACGTCTGAATAACTAAAGTAAATAAAGTAATTGCAAAGATCACCATAAGAGGGCACTCTAGACTTACGGTCCATATCTCATCTCATTAAAAATTCGTATATAAGTCGCACTGGAGTATAAGTCGCAGGGACATTGAATCTATGAAAAAAACCGCGACTTATAGTCCGGAAAATACGGTAAATAAAGCATCAGTTCAGAGAGAAAGTTCATCCATTACTGCTTGTTTTGTCCAGACGATGAAGGAAAAATGTGTTTTAAAGAAGCCTGCGCAGTGATATCGAACGGAACTTCTTTTTTAGGTGTGCGTTATTGCTGTGCATTATCACTTTTTAATGCACACCCAGCAGCCAATCAGAATCGAGTATTCACCCAGACCATAGTATAAAACAATATAATCATTGGCTAACAATAACTTGAATTCATTATTGTCACTAAAGCCAATACTTCCTCTGATTTTCTAAATGTTTTAAGTTTTTGATCAAATTATGAAATGCTCAGATAAAGTAGGCTTCAAAAAGTTAAAGATTTTTAAATGAAAAGAATAAAATGATAACATATCAGCTTTGAAATGAATGGAAGTTGAAGAAATTACAAAAGTTTGATGTTTAATGACTTTCTGTGTGTTTTTTTTTTTTTTTGGATTTGATTATTAAAAAGTTATTTTAACACTAAAGACGTACGAGTAAAAGACGATGGATTAAAAAATAACTTAAAATCCAAGTTCTGAGTACATTCAATACTAACTTTAAGCTAGTGCACGTCAGAAAAATCTTTTTAAAACTTCCAACCCGTCTGAGGACATGTGGGTTGAATAAACTACACGAGTGAACCAACGTTCTCTGTGGATGAGAGCTCAGATAGATGTACGGATGAGGGAGGTGTCAGGAACGAAGACCCGCCCTACAGACATTAGGCTCCGCCCCAACCAGTCACCCTCATGCCCTGTTGACAAATGGTTTGTCTGCTCACATAGAAACCCACCGGATCGGTCAGATGGATGACAACACCTGGTTGCTAGGCAACATCAACCAGACTGGCTACTTCCGCGTCAACTACGACCTCCAGAACTGGAAGCTGCTGATTCAGCAGCTGCACAGCAGCCCTCAGGTGACCCCGCCTGCCGGTGTTGGTCCGGCCCGGTTTCTGTTCCCGCTCTGACTCTGCCTCTTTTGTTTAGATCATCTCTGTGGGAAACAGGGCGGGGCTTATCGACGACTCCTTTAACCTAGCCAGGTAAGTCTCTCCTTTAGCTAACTAACTCGTCTGCGGCTGTTTGACCTTCCAAACCCATAATGTGTGTTTGATGGATGACAGCCTGATGCAGTCAGGACTTTTTTGTTTCCCTCTCTTCATCCGCTGTCATTGTTGAGTTTAGCACGATTAACATCATCGTGAACTGCAGCACAAGAAGATAGAACATAACTAATATATTAGCATAAATAGATACATTTGTTAATGTGCTGACTTCCTAATATGCTATCTACTAACATACTAATGTGCTAATACGCTAATATGTTAGCATGAATACACACATTTGCTAATGTTCTAACCTACTAAAGTGCTAATGTGCCAACATACCAATGTACTATTCTGCTAATGTACTAGCTTGCTAACACACCAGTGTACTAGCATGTTAATGTGCTAACCTTCTAATATGTTAACTGCTAACATACTAATGTGCTAATATGCTAGCATAAATAGATACATTTTTTTAATGTGCTAACCTACTAAAGTGCTAATGCGCTAACATGCTTATGTTCTATTCTGCTGATAGGCTATTTTGCTGAGATGCTAATGTGCTAACATGTTCATGTGCTGACCTCCTAATATGCTATTCTGCTAATGTGCTAATACACTAATAAGTTTTTATAAATACATAAATTTGTTTATGTGCTAACCTACTTATGTGCGAACTTGCCAGCATGCTAATGTGCTAATCGTTTTTTGCTGCGTTCTCACTGTACGCGATTCGTGCTGCAGTTTCATCAAGTTTCAATGTTAAGTCAATATAAAGACGTGATCTGAGGTCTGGTGGAGCAATTTGGGCATCAGGCGCGGAGCATCAACCAATCAGAGACTCAGCTTTGGGCACATGACATTTTTAGTGACTCAATCGGAAGGTAAAAAAAAGTTAATATGGCAGCTCGATGCAAGGATTTTCATTCTGAACGTCAATACATTTTCTTAACCTGTGGGGGACGCAGGATGCCGTAGACTGTCCTGGTTACTGTTTGGTGACGGCGGAATACACCCCGGTCAGTTTCCAACCTGGCAAAGAGCCCACGGAGCTGGAGCGATGGCTATGCTAACCAGACGCTGGCGCAATCGCTACGCTAACCAGTCATTGTTGCTCCGCGGCCGGAGCAACAGCCAGCTGTAAATTGGACATGTGAATCACATCTGTTGTGAATGCAAAACGTTTTTGTGCTAGCACGCTACTATGCTAATTTGCTGCCATGCCAATATTCTAATGCACTGACTTGCCTAGAATGAATTTAGTATACATTCAATCCGTAATAGCCAAAAAGATACAAATGGAGTCAGTCTACACCAAACCCACTAAAACGGCTCGATTAGGTCAAGTCTCACGGAGCGAGTCTCGAGTCACAGACAGGAGTCTCGATGGGTGAAGGCTCCGCCTCCTGGAGAGTCAGAGAACGCTCAGTCAGGAGCCGGATCAGCAGCTCGGTCCACACCGCAACGCCATCAGCCGGAAGCTTTCTGAGCTCTGTAACCAAAATCCACGGTGACACCAGCTCATCACTCAACCTGCCCCCCCGCCTCTGTCTCAGCCATCTGTGAGCTGTCATGCTGAATGAGAAACAGCTGGAGAAGTGAGCTGTCGTGTTCTCCGGAGCTCCCTCAGCTCCATCCATGTTCCAGAATCAAAGTACAGATGCATTCATAAGCTCGCTGACAGAAGAGGAGCCTCAGAACTGTTGCTGTGGTAACCACTAGCATGAGCCGAATGGGGGAGGAGCCTGAGTGATTTCTATTGAAACTTTATTCACGTTCTGACGTCTGGGCCTCCACCTTAATGGTTCAGGCTCATCTGTCATAAGCTGCTCAGGTTTCTGGAAACGTCTCAGTGTTGATCTGAAACGTTCACACCAGAACTTCAGCAGAACTTTGAGGAACAGAAGGATGAAGGAGGCAGGACACCGAAGAGGCGGATCAATAAACCTTCCTGTGACCCAGTTACTAAGAGAACCGCAGAGCCGATTGGACCCGACATGCGGCACCAAACCTGCTGCCTCAACCATCTGTTCTCAGGATAAACGCACGCCGCGGTATGGAGGCGGGGCAACGCAAGAGCAGAATCAAAGCAAACTTTATTTATAAAGGGCTTTACTACGGTGGCCCTGAAGTAAAAATCACATCAACAAATTACTCAACGCAAACATTAACGATCACAACGACAAATAAAAACAAAACAAATACCTATTTTCTGGAGTTTAAGTCACGTTTTTTTAAATGAGGTGCGATTTATACTCAGAAGCGGCGTATTTGTGTTTTTTTTTTTTTGTTTTAGACATAAATAGGCTCATGTATTTGTTATTTTCCCAGTAAACGGCAGTTGTCTTTTAGCGGTTGTTTCCTCTAACAACCACTAGAGGGCGCTGCATCTGAGTATAAGTATTTGCTACTGACAGCAGCAGCAGAAGAAAACAAACATGGAAGAGAATCTGATTGTTTTCCTCTTAAACTTTTATATTTTTCTCATACGGAAAGAGAAAAGATTAGAATTTCTTTCTTTATTTTAGCTACGCTGGAGTTGGCAGATTTGTTCTGAAATGTTAGAAACGTAGGTGCGTCTTACACTCCAGAGCGACGTATATTTGGTTTTCTTCTTCTTGATTTGAAAATACAGTAATAACATTCCAAAAACCAAATGTTAAGAAATCAAACAAAATAAGAAGCAGGAAGAGGTTGATGTTATGGGACATGAGTGATTTGATGATGAAGTTTGATGTTTTACCTGGACTGTGTTAACGAGATAATCAATCACTGAACTGCTGCAGTGGGCGTGGCCTAAAGCTTCAACAAATCTCTTCTGACAGAAAACATGACAAATACTGTACTATTGAAAATATATCATCCAGTTGGTGACATCCCATAATACTAACCTTTTCTTTAATGTTTCATTTTTGTGTTGTTTTATTTTTTGGGAATTTTGTTTTGACTTCCAAAATGTTTTTTATATTTTTAATTATTGTGCTGTTTGAATAGTCATTGTGATCTTTAATATATTGAGTGATTTGTTGGAGTGATTTTCACGTCAGCACCACTGTATTTTACAGATTTAAAACACTTCAACATGAAACTTGCTTTCTGATTCCTGTTTGGCAGGAACCTCCAGAACCAGAGCTTAATTTGTTAAAGTCATTTCTTATCAACGTTGATGTTGGAAAATGTGGGATTCTCTCCTTCACTGTCTCAGGTCGTCCCACAGAAATCCGGTTCTGGATCGGATCGTCAGAGTAAACAGATCCAGCTCATGAAGATGAGATGAAAGCTGCGCCTGGCGGTTCAGGGATGAGAATCAATCACTCGCTGTTCTTTGATTTCCTGGAGTCAGAGGTGGAGGTTAGCTCCTCCCCCTGACAGAGTCATGTGACTTCAGCCTCTCTGCCGGCTGGATTCATTACGCTCCAGAAGATATTTAATCTCAGGGTTGATTTCAGCGCCGCCGGTTCTGCCGCTCTCCGTTCGATTGACTGAAACGCGAGCAATCCGCACAGCATTAAATGCCAATTGGTGGCAGTGGGAGTGTGAGTGGGGGAGGGGAAGGGGGAGGGGGGTTAATAAATGGCTGTGTCTCCTTGATTGTGCGTTTAAACGGTGATGGATGTCGCCTCTCTTTGTGTGTGTGATCACAGCGGTCCCTCGTTGGCTCGCCACTGAGCCTTGCTAATGGCTAATGGACAAACAATTAACTGGCCCTTAACGATGTTAAAGAGCTAATGAGCTCGTTAAGACGACACGGCGGCGAGACACACACGCACACACATCTCACACTGCAGGGAAAATTGAAAATCTTCTCTATAATCTCTTCATGTTCCTCATTTTCTTTGTGAATGAATCAAATGGGCGTTGGAGGGATTACCGCTGATTAACCACGAAAAAGAAGACCGTCACTTCACCACGTTGAGGAGAACACAGGGACTACTGGAGCCGAGTCAGTAGATCTAGAGCAGATTATGAAGAAATGTCACTATCAAAGCCCAAATGTCAGAAAACCCAAAGATGTTTTCAAGAATCTCCTTGAACCTGTAAGTTTGCTTTAATTAAATGTATATTCATGGCTCCAAATCCAGCTGGTAATCCCCTCGGCGCGACGAGGTGTGATGCCCGTCCGTCTGACTGCTAATGTGCTCCGATGGATGATGGATGGCGTCTGATACCAGGGAAAACGCTGAAGGACGAAGTTTGGCTGCTGTTGCCGTGGTTACCGCCCTCACCTCACACTCCTCTACCGGAGTCCCATCGGTGGTTTTTGGGGAGCGATGTAAGCAGGAAGTGTGCGCAGCTTGGATGGATTATGGAAATGTCTCCGAGCCCAGGTGCATCATGGGAATGGAGATGATTGGGGGTTTGGTTGGATTGGAGGCAGATTATGGAAATAAGCAGGTCTGGAATGAGATTCCTTCTGCTCTGCAGAGACTTGTGCGGAACAAATCCACTTTAGTTCATGATCGGGAGTATTTTACTTCTGAGAAACCGTTGGAGTGGATGAACGCCGTCATGCTGGTGATGTCACTGGAGTATCAGTGTTTTCATTGGTCGGTTTTCTCTTGCTGAACATCAATCAGAATCTGATACCATGAGTGTCCTTCATGTCCTCGACCAGGTTTGTGGTGAAGGTCGACACAGGGAGCCTTTGTCACACAATTGACTGTATATAGGAACTGGACTGAGTGACTCCTCCCTCTGGTGTTCCAAACAGGAAGTGGTTCCAAGAAGCCACAATCCCATAGACTTCAACAGAGAAATAAACTGTTATTCCGTCATTCTATTGGTCAGAATAAACATTCTTGATCTGATACTTTTTAAACATTTTCTTGATAATACAGTATTTTTTCATGATCATTTTCATGATAATCCGGGTAATCCTATCCGGCCCTCCAGATCATTTTATTTTATTGTTATTAATGACCCGATGTTATCTTGAGCTCATTTCTAACTTGTATCATTTTGACAAAATATATTTTTATGGAGAGTAAAATATTTAAAGTTATTTAAGGTTTAAGTTGATTTATTCTGGAATAATATTCCTTTTTATTATTCATAATTATGTTAAAAAGTTACAGTTTTAAAGTTTTAAAATTTGGCATTCTGATAGATTTTTGGACTATTTTAGGATTTACTGAGATTTTTTAGGCTGTTTTAGAGTTTATCTAATATTTCAGCTGCATGCTAGCTGTTTAGGCTAATTTAGGCTTACTTTAGTTTTTTTGGTTATTTTAATTTTTAGCTATTTTTTCAGCTACATGCTAGCTGTTTTGGCTAACCTGCGTTTTTTAAGTTTTTTTAGGCTAATTTGGCGTTTAGCTAATATTTTAGCTGCCTATCTGTTTCAATATTTTCCGCTATCAATTTCAGCATCTTCATCTATCAGCACTAGCATCTCCAAATTCAGCTTCCAGCATCACACTAACATTGTCACAGGTAATGCTATATATCTAGTTCATAATTATGTTAAAAAGTTACAGTTTTAAAGTTTTAAAATGTAGTTTTAGAGTGTTTAATAAATGTTTATCCTGTTTGTCCCGCGACTTCAGGTGTGTTTTGGATTTTGACCTCTTGTGTGATTGCGTTTGACTCTCCTGTCTTGGTCTGAATAACGTCAAATATTTTAACCAAAAAAAACTATTGTTTTATATTCTGACCCAGTTTTTCATGTTCATACTTCCAGGTTGATCAAAACAGAAAGAAATGAGTCAGAAAGTTGGAGTGTTGACAGATTTTAGGCTTCGATGACAGTAACAGGAGACAGCGACTCGTGGCTTTAATGTTCTTTGTTCTGTTCTCTGACAGGCTGGAGGAGGATGGAGACGGCAGTCTGAATGTCTGATGTTGTCGAGTTTATAACAAGTCGTGTTTATGCGATCATAGAAAAACATCTGAAACTCACAACAAGTCAGTCAGTGAAGCTGAATGTGTGGAGGAAGTTTGTCATTGAGTGATGAAGAAGAGTCTGGAGAGCAGACGTTATGACCTGTCATTACTGAATCTAACATCCACATTATATTTCTATAGATTCATTTCATGTTTGTCTTTCATTCTAAACTGTGATCAGTTATTAACCCCAGAATGATCGGAATGAGTCGACTGTAGAACTTTAGAACCGTGTTTTAGTTTTAGTTTTGTTCCTTCTAAAGCAAAAAACCAGATCAGATGTTTGAGTTTCTGCTGCTGAATATTTAAAGATCAACCGATCTATTGACTCTATCTCTATGTTTCCATCAATACTAATGAGAACCTCAGAGTGGATGAAGACCCTCCTCTTCATCCTCGTCCTCTTTCCCATCGTCCTACTTGTCTTCTTCATCATAATTGTTAACATCCTCATTCTCCTCTTCATCCTCTTCTAAGACCTCTTCTTCATCCTCTCTCGTTCTCTGTTTCATCTTCTTCATTGTTCTCCTTCTCACCCTCCTCTTCCTTGTTTTTGTCCTCTTCCTCATCCTTTTCCTTGTTTTCTTCATCTTACTTGTAAACATCCTCATCGTCATCCTCATTCTCTTCCTAATTCTCTGTCATCTTCTGCCTTGTCCTCTTCATCCTCTTCCTCCTTCTGATCTTTCTCATCTTTGTCTTTTTTCTCATCCTTTTCTAAGACCTCCACTACTTCTTCCTTCTTCATCCTCTTCTTTAACTTCTTCCTCATCCTCTTCTTCCTCGATTTTGTCCTCTTCCTCATCCTTTTCCATGCTCTTCCACATTTTCTTCCAAGTCTTCTAGCTCCTCCTCTTCGTCATCCTCTTCCCTGTCTTCTTCATTGTATTTCTCAACATCCTTAACCTCTTCTTCTTCCTTTTACTCCTTCTCTTCATCTTCATTCTAAGACCTCCTTCCTCATCCTCTTCTTTATCATCTTCCTCATTCTTTTCTTCACCATCTTCCTTGTCCTCCTTCTTGTTCTCATCCTATTCTTCCTCAATTTTTTCCTCTTCTTCATGCTTTTCCTTGTTCTTCCTCATGTTCTTCCATGTCCTAATCCTCCTCCTCTTCCTCATCTTTTCCCTAATCTTCTTCCTTAAACTCGTCAACGTCCTCATTCTCATTCTCTTCTTCATCATCTTCTTCCTTGTTTATGTCTTTTTCCTCATCCCTTTTCCTTGTTCTTCCTCGTTTTCTTCCTGCTCCTCTTCCTCTTCCTCCCGTCATCGTGCACACTCAGCAGAAACAGTTTTTAGTGAAGCCCCTCCCTTCGTCTCACGTCTGTCGTCTCTGTCCTCCAGAGCCGGTTACCTCCCTCAGGGCGTCCCCTTGCAGCTGATTGGTTACCTGCCGGAGGAGACGTCCTTCCTGCCGTGGCACGCCGCCAGCCGTGCGCTGTACCAGCTGGACAAACTGCTGGACCGGACGGACGAGTACCGGCTGTTCAGTGTAAACGAGCCGTCCATCAGCAGCTCCGCCCATCACTGCACGCCCCGATGCGATGCATGCTAATCAAGAACTGTGTGTGCAGGACTACGTACTGAAGCAGGTCGCCTCGCGCTATCATCAGATGGGCTGGCCGTCAAACAGCGCCGGGACGGAGGGCAGCGTCCTGCAGGCGTCGTATCAGACTGAGTATGACAAACACACACCTGCAGGACGCTCACGACACACCTGCTCACACACACACCTGCTCACACACACACACCTGCTCACACGCACACCTGCTCACACACACACCTGCTCACACCCACACACCCCCTCACACACACACCTGCTCACACACACACCTGCTCACACACACACACCTGCTCACACACACATCAAAGCTGGTTAGTGGCATCAGCTTTAGGGATGAATCTGAATATCGCTCGGATGTTTTTACTCCAGAGTTCAGACGGAGAAAAAAGAATCATCAGATCATTACAGAGAAAACGTTTTGTTTTTCTAGATGTTTGTGAACAGATTCAGTGAGTTCCTCACATCTGTGGAGGAATTTAGTTCTTCATGTAATAGTTTCAACTCAGACACATTTTCTGGTTCTAAGTCTGAACGTCTGTTTTATGATCCACGTTAAATATGTCAGGATGTTCCCCGACCCTGACCCTGACCCTGACCCCGACCCCGACCCTGACCCCAACCCTGACCCTGACCCTGACCCTGACCCCGACCCTGACCCTGACCCCGACCCTGACCCTGACCCCGAGTGTGTCTCCTGTCCTACAGGGAGCTGCAGAGGGAGCTCATCATGCTAGCTTGCAGCTTCGGGAACAAACAGTGTCACCGTCAGGCCGTCGCCTACATCTCTGACTGGATCTCCAGCAACAAGAACAGGTAACGCCACCAGAAGGTCAGACAGGTTTGGAAACAAAGTCTGACTGACTTTTCTGAGACAGAATCGTCTTTGTTGTTGGATGTAACCAACCAGCTGGATGTTAAAAAGACGACTTTTTTATTGTTATCTCATGATGACAGAATAATGAAGATTGTACTGTAACATCTCTCTCCTCCATCTCTATCTCTCTTTATCTCTCTGAGAAGCCGAGATTTTACCTCTTTTAAGTCTGTCTATTTTCTGGTTAACAACAAAAACAGGAGAAGAAAAAAAACACAAAAGTCATTATGACTGTTATCTCGTTATTACGAAATAACAAGATAATCACGAGATAATGAGATAATGGATCTACTTATCATGGGAAAATGACCATAACAAGATAATATATCTCGTTACCAGGATACAGTCAAGATAACGAGATAATAGATCTCTTTGTAACAAGAAAATGAAGATAACGGGATAATGGAACTCATTATCACAAGAAAATGAAGATAACGAGATAATGGATCTAGTTATCACGGGAAAATGAAGATAATGAGATAATGGATCTCATTATCACGGGAAAATGAAGATAACGAGATAATGGATCTAGTTTTCACAGGAAAATGAAGGCAACGAGATAATGGATCTCGTTATCACAAGAAAATGAAGATAACGAGATAATGGATCTCGTTATCACAAGAAAATGAAGATAATGAGATAATGGATCTAGTTTTCACAGGAAAATTAAGGCAACGAGATAATGGATCTCGTTATCACAAGAAAATGAAGATAACGGGATAATGGATCTCGTTATCACAAGAAAATGAAGATAATTAGATAATTGATCTCGTTATCAGGATAAAATTAAGATAACGAGAAAAGTAGGGCTGTTTTTTGGCTTCCGTAGTTTTAAAACATCTTTGTCGTGTTTTACAGGAATTTTATAAAAACATTTCCTGTTTAAAGAAACATTTTTCCATCAAACTCTGAACAAACAGAACAGAACAACTGTGTTTTCCTCTTTTGAGTTTTTATTGCTGGCCCTCCGTGTTCCCTGAGGACCCCTCCAACCCCGAGACTCAGATTCACACATAAACACTTGAACTGTATTCACAGGGTCTGACCCCCCAATTCAACAGGTCAAGGGGGCGGGGCTTTGGCCTCATTTTTAGTCTTTGGTGTCACCTGACTGTTGATTTGAACCCACAACTATACAGTCTACTCCAACTCCAGATTTTTATTTCTTTTATTTTCAAACAGACCAATCAAACAGGCTCCGCCCCCTTGAATGGTTATTCACTGAAATGCTGAAACTCGTGGAGCATTGAGGATTGAAACCAGCGAGCAGCGAGAACCAAAATAGTTTCATGAATATGAAGGCAGACATGAAACGTTCCCACCGAGGAAAGTTCCCCGAACAAACGCAGAGCGGAGCCGAGTTAATCTCTCCAGAGGCCACATTAACACGTCACGCTCTATTCAGGGATTCTAATCCCGTTTGCAGATCCTCTGTTTGGGATTTTCCTGACCATGTCTGAGTATTAATTACAGCCCCCTCAGAACTATGCGTTAATTAAAAGCATCTGCTGGAGTGACCCCGCCCTCCCCAATCCACACACAACTTTAGAGATGATAACTCCTCGCCGCATTGATGTTTGTGTTCAGAATGGAAAACTGCAGCCGCTGAAATGTGACAAAGAGATTAGCTTCTGATCTGAAGGACGGCGTCACGTCTGCCGTTCAAAGGATCCTCCTGTACAGACCCACAACAGGAAGTGGAGTCGCTGCAGGGAGGAAGCAGAGGTTTAAACCACCATCTGATGAGAGTTCACACTAACCGATTTAAAGTCATTCAATTGGTTAAACGCATCTCTGTTTTTAATCTCCAACCTTATGTATGGCAGAATAAACAGCATGAAAGTACCTTCATTATGCTTTCATATCACAGAAACACAGTAGTGTCATCCGCAAAGAGATAAACTTCACTCTAACTCCTCTGCATGTTTCTGCATTCGTGGGTTTTATCTTCATCCTTAGATTAGGACAACCGTGCAGCCAAATAAACACTTTTTGTTTATAAACCCAAATATTGCAATTTAGCTTTATTCCCAGCATACACAGATTTCTATGTTACACGAATAAAATATTTATAGCTGGTTATCATTCGCATTTTGTTTTGAAGGGTCTGAAACGAACTCTGGCCAGTTGTAAACATTTCTCCTCTTTAGTGAGTTAAAGTTAGAGGGCTAGTAAATATTTGAGTCAAATTAGTCATGTTTACGAGCCCTCCTTTTGGTGAATGTCTTTAGTATTCTCCTGCTCCACCGTCTGAACACAATGTAATCAAACGCACCGAGGACACTCCCCCAAACCCGCGGTCACGTCAGCCGTGTGGCGTTTGGCGGATGAAACAGCAGAACACGCCGATATTTTTAACAGGATCCAGTCAGAACTGATCTAAAAGTATTTTAATTATGGTAGTGCCGTTTTTTAGGACATAGTTTCTGCAGAGCGGCAGGACTTTAGAAAATCACTTCTGAGTTGTGGGTGGGACTGTTGGTGTGGAGCAACCCCGCCCCCACTTCCCCTCCTCGTTGGGGAAGCTGCCTGTTTACACCAATAAGTTATATACAGGCTAGAGTCGCTATGCTAGCCTGTTGCAAAGTTGGAGGCCATATTGGAAAGGTCAAGATGCCTGTTTACTGCTGTGTAGCAATTGAACAAAGACCTGGGAAAACAAGAATGTGACTTTTCACTAGTGAATTATTGCTGTCAGCTGATATAGCAGAACTTCTGGAAAACATTTGAAGTAGATCTGAGTGAGTTTACTCTCAGTAGTGAACATTTTGGCTGATCTTGTAGCCTATTCAACTTAACTTTAGACTTCTCACTATTTCACGTTTTCTGGCAGAACCACCGGTCTTTTTTGTTCTACTTGCGAGGGTTAGAGACTGAAGACATCCACAAATGTGGAGAAGCCCCCCCTTCTCACCCCATCTCCACGGTCGAAAACCTTTCTGATCATCTGTACAGCATTTATTAAAGAGCACTGGAGTATCACTCATCATAATTCGTTTTTTTTTAAATCCAGAACTATAAACTGCGTACTTTCCATGAGGACTGTCACCCTGTGTCTCTGTGGCTTCAAATCAGGAGTGTGTGCTTCCTTCTTCATCAGATAAGTGCAGGAGGACATCTTCTTCCTGAATTAACTGGTTTCATCCATAATAAACACCTGCTCCAGATGATAATCATCCACCGCGATTATCAGGATATTTTTGAGCTGCTTCTGAGTCAGCTGATCCTATTTCTCCATGCAGGCGCTCACTGTTCAGTTGTTAGAAATTCAGGAGCTGGTGGGACCAGCCTTTCGGCTCACTGTGTGTGTGTAGCCGGCGGTCCGGTGTGCACTTCATCTCTGCTCCCCTCTTGGGAAATTCCCGCAGCCCTTCGGACGCAAAAGTTTCATATAAGAGTCGTGAGTTGTCAGAGTTTTTGTGACAAACCAGAGGAGTCACGTGACTGAAGAAAGTAAACGGATACGTGAAACCGCAAAGAAAAAAGTGTAAATAAGCGGCGCTGAACTGTATTTGCATGTCAGATCAGATCAGACAACCTGCTAGTAATCAGATTACTGAACAAAACACAGAAGAGCCCAGCGTCACATTCCTGTCCGCCGGGTGCAGGTGGTTTACAGCGCCTCCTACCGGACTAAAAAATATGTTATGTTAAAATTAAGTGGAAGATAACACCGGTTCATTAATAACAATAAAAAAATGATCCGGAGGGCCGTATCCGGCCCCCGGGCCTTGGCTTTGACACATGTGCCATACAAGAACATGTTGAACACAGTTTTCCTGGCTGTGAGTCTTTAACAGGTTTTGGAGCAGCTGTTGGTGGTTCTGATCTCTGCAGCACTTATTCTGTCGTCACTGATCTGAAAGTCTTTTTAATTCCCGCCGCTCCACCTGTTCAGTTCTTCTGACGTTCTGCAGCTTTCAGGTACAAACAGGAGAAACTAAACGTCCCTTCCCAGCAGCCCGAAGCGCTCAGGAGGCCGTGTTTATTTACATTTGTGAGCGGAGGTCTCTGGAGTCGGACTCCGCTATAACAACGCTGACACGGCTCATAATGCATGGACAGGACCGCCGCTCAGCACTTTGAGTCTCTCCATAATGCCTTTAAGAGTTGTGAACTTGCAGCTGCCTCTGCTCGTTACATTTCAATCATCTGTGGGGGAAAAGTGGCGAGGAGGCGGCGTTCCTGCAGCAGCTCGTCGGACGACCTTTTCCCAGACTCTTAACCGCAGCTCGTTGAATGTTTCATCCGTTTGACGGAGTGAGTTTAAAAGATTCAGAGCGGCAGACAGACAGACGGACCGACGGCCGGACGAGCAGACGGTGGAGATGCACTTATCCTGTCAGAGTCTGACGCCGGCGAGGGAGCGGATATTTCCCGAGGAACGGCTCGGGGACACAAAAACATTCTACACACACTGCGACTCACAGCCAGTGTGTTAATTAATGGGATGTGAGCCATCTGGAGGGTTCTGCAGCAACAGAAACACAGGATTACTTTTAGAAATACCAGCAGCAACTGTAGATGTGATGAAAAATGAAGCGTGTGCAGAAAGCAGCGAGCGGATAATGTTTTCACGATAAATAAACTATCAGGGCCGTGTACAAAGACTTGTCAGGTTAAATGCACTCTCATGCATACATGCAGACGCAGGACTCCAACATCAACCTCAGCGGAGCGCCGACGCCGCGTCGCCTTCCTTTGAAGTGAAGAATCTGCTATCATCAAACATCCAGCAGCACCCATTCAGGGTTTAGTCACCGCCAGCAGAGATCACTGCACGCCGCTGAAGGGGGGGTCTGGTCATACATGACGGTAATCAGGTTCTGCTGATGGTTCGCCTGCTGGAACAGGAAGTGAAGCGGAACGACAAAATCGCCAGCGGACCTCGATGTGGTCGCTTTTTAAGCAGAAAATTCTGTAAAGGGATTCGGTTCATCTGAACCCACTGTGGAAACAACTAAAAAGGGGAGGAGTCACAGGTTTATATATCACTTTTTTGATATGTTTGTGTTTTAGTGAACAATCCAGAATATTAAACACGTTTTAGTGAATAATAAAGCAGCTAATCAAATTTGATCTTTATGGACATGAATCAACCATTGACTGTATATGAGGAGTGGACTGAGTGACTCCGCCCCCCTGGTGTTCAAAACTTCGACGGAGAAATAAACAGCTGTTATTCAGTCACTCTATTGCTCATAATAACCATTTCAAAATGGTTATTATTTATTATTATAAAAAATTATAATAAAGTAAAAAATAAATATATATACATTTTAAAGAGCAAAAAAATATTTATTTTTAAAAATAAACAAAATAAATGAAAAACTAATAATAATAAAAAAATACAAAACTAAATACATGGAGAACAAACATAATACAAAAATAATAAAATAAAATAAACATATAAATAAAAAAGTAAAAAAAAAAAACCATCTTGTTCACACTGAAGCTGTGAAGCCTCTGCAAGGACAGAGCTGCAGCTTTTCAATGCAAACAGGAGAGGATCAATAACCTTCATTATTTCAGCATCTGGGTTACAGTGTGAAAATGTTTCTGTTTTTCTGCAGCAGAACTCGTCATTCTGCTGCTTCTCCTCGTAGAAGCTCTCTGGCAGACGGCAGCCTTGTTAATATTTACATGAAGCCACTGGAGGTGAAGGATCTTCTGCCAGTTTAGCCAGATTTTCCATTTAGATTCCAGTTCGGAGGCATTTGTTGTTCTTGCTGGCAGATCTTTGTTTGTCTTGGCAGACGGCAGACGCAGCTGAGACAGAGCTGTGGTGCGTCTGCGCAGCTGCCAGTCCAACTTCCTCCAGCGTTTCCTGAGCTCTTGCTTAATCCTGAGCCGCATCGCCGTTCTTTCTGTCACTAATTGTGGGGAACGGGAACTCACGGTGTCCCCCCCCCCACCGCAGGATCCCCCCGAACATCCGGGACATCGTCTACTGCACCGGGGTCAGCCTGATGGACGAGGACGTGTGGGAGTTCATCTGGATGAAGTTTCACTCCACAAACGCCGTTTCTGAGAAGAAGATCCTGCTGGAGGCGCTGACGTGCTCGGACAACACCTTCCTCCTGAACAGGTATCAGAGGCTCCGCCCACCACATCCATCCACTGTGTCTGAGAACTGGCGCTACAAACAGGAAGTGCCACAGGCTCCAAGCAGCCAAAGTTGCATAGAGAAATAAACAGTAATTCAAGTTTAAACTGGCCAATCAGACGCCTCAGTGAAGTAGGTGGAGCCTGCTGGCCCATCGCTCCAAACGTTTGACAGATTTTGTTTAGTCTTTCTCAAGGGGTGTGGCCTTCTAACAATCTCCCTCCTGATTGCTGAGGGCGGTTCAATCATCAATCTTTATTGACACAGCACATTTATACAGGAAGCTAGCAGGAATGGGCGGATCCTAGCAAATGTCTAAGATGATAAAAACAGTTAAATCACCTGTTTAACATGAGAGATAAAAGTTATCTTAGAGTTAAAAATGACGACCAGACTGTTTCTAAGTGACTTAAAGTCCTCCTGTGATGATGTATTTGTAAGTATTGGATGAAACTCACACAAAAAATCCACAGAAATGTGAACGGCGGCTCATTTGACTGCAGTCAATGTGAAGATACCATCTTCTCTTCTCCAGAACCTGAACTAGACACTAGGAACAGATGAGGGTTTAGTGCATGTGCAGCAGAGCTGTTGATGGAAAGAAGATCATTCATTCAAACAGAGTCTGTCCAAGACAGTTTGATTGATTTAAAAGGAGAAATACTCAGAAATGTAAAATGATTTCTTACTACGATTTCCTTTGGATGACGTCACATTCAGTCCAGTTCTCATCCACAACTTGGCTCACCGAGATGATCCATCTGAGGTCAGCTGGTCTGACCCAAGAATTAGCAAATGATTGGATACTTTTCCACCAGAAGAACAAATCAACAAATTCTAAATTGTATTTCTGATGAATCCGCGTTACGCCCAGACGCTAACAGCTGACAGCGATGAACGTGTTCAGACAGCGACTCGCTTCAAGCGCCTGGTTCTTCAGAACGCCGTGTTGGTCAGAAACAGACGATTCCTTTGTTTCTCTCTGTGCTTCCAAACAGAAAAGAGATTTCTAGAAACATCTGTGAGTCTGAAGCTGTCAAGCGTCCAATAAAAACATCAGTTATCGATCTGTTTATGCAGAAAATGTGTAAATTCTCCTGTTAGTTTAAAGAGGTTTCATGTTAACAATAACAGAGTGAATCTCTGCTGGATCATAAAGTAACTGTAACTCAACGCTGATCATAAAATACTCCTTTAGGTGGTTTTTGTGCCCCCCCCCTAAATGATTTAGCAAGGTTCAAGTCTGCAAATTGATTTTTGTGGCCTTTTGACAAAAAGGGAGCAGCCTGAATAAAAGGTGTGATGAAAGTTCGCTCTGCGCCTCACAAGTGCATAAAACCAACCCGCAGTGCCTGTAGCTGTGTGTGTGTGTGTGCATGTGGGGTGTGCATGTGGGGTGTGCATGTGTGTGTGCACAGATCGATTTTCAGACATTGTAAACGGTTCTGCAGCAGTGGAGGCAGAACTGCGTGTTCAAACGCCGGTCTGCACAAACACACAAATCAACGCGGCTGATTGGTCACACCGGAACCGCTTCCTGCTCACGGGGAATTCCAAAAAGAAGAAAATTGATTTAGGACTTTAATGAAACAGGGAATCATGGGCAGCTCGCACACCAGGCCAGAGGAGAGAGCAGAAATGAAACTGAGCGTACAGGAAAGCGTGAAGCTCTCAGCCTAGAGAAAGATTTGATTTAATCACAGTCACCCGCAGCTGGGAGTAATCTGATTACTGTCAGTGTTTTTGATAGTTTTCCCTGTCTGAGACAAACTCTCCTCTGGGGTTTCTGACAACAAAGCTAAGATAGTTCCTCTGATAGTCGAACCTCAGAACCAGGAACAACAGTGTGGCTTGGACCACCTCTACAGTTCCCCGTGGTGTCCTGTGGAGGGCGCTCTGGGAGTACAGGGTCCGGGGAGCATTACTGAGGGCTGTCTGGTCTCTGTATGATCAGAGCAGGAGCTTGGTTCTCGTAGCCACCAGGAAGTCAGACCTGTTCCTGGTGCATGTTGGACTCCAGCAGGGCTGCCCTGTATCACCGGTTCTGTTCATAGTCTTTATGGACAGAATTTGTAGGCTGGGCATCTTTGCTTAGACTGCTGGCCCCACGGCCCGGTCCAGATGAGTGGAAGAAGATGGAAAACTAACCCTGGAGACACTAGAGTTTAGAACGCGGGTCTAAGGGTTTTCATGTAGACTTTCATTGGAAGTGGTCGCTCAAACAGCAGTTAACAAGTGAACGTATCATAACACGTGATCTGAGACGATCTTTGAAAAATCATTGAGTCGATTCCTCAACCGTCTAATGAGGAAGCTTCCAGAGAGTGGTGGTGACCTCAATCTACCGTCTCATCCCAGGTTACTCAACCTCTCCCTGAGTTCAGACCTGGTCCCGGAGCAGGATGTGATCGACGTCATCATCCATGTGGGCAGGAACCCTCAGGGTCGAAACCTGGCCTGGAAGTACTTCAGGGAGAAGTGGGACATCCTGAACGCTCGGTGAGACCCGAACCGCCGCCGAGGGTTTTGTCTTTAAAGAAACGTCGTGACTTAAACTCCTCATCTGTTCAGATACGGAGAAGCTCTGTTCATGAACTCCAAGCTCATCGGCGGAGTGACGGAGTTCCTCAACACGGAGAAGGAACTGTACGAGGTAAAGGCACCAGAACACCCTCCTGAGTTTAGTGTTGGCATCTTCCAAAGGGTTTTCACTCGTAACCTTGGAAACATCTTTAGACATCAGTCTGAGAAGTTAACTATATATAAATGCAAACCCTAAACTAGTTAAAGTGTCCATATTTTGATTTGTGTGAATGCTTTACAGCTTTGCTTTCAGCAATGTCAGCAATCTTTGGATCAAAACATTCAGCTCATCCAGGACATTACTGCTTATACTTTTGGTATTCATGAACTTTATAGTTTTTAAATATTGAACAAAATATGTCCCATAGGAAATGAATGAGAATTTGGTGAAATACTTCCTAAACTTTTATGCACTTTGGATCTTATGAACTTCTGCATAGTTTTAGCTAAAGACGCAATTCACACTTCAAAATCTTCAAACTGCAGGATTTTCTAGGGTAATTTGGAGTTTAGCTAATATTTTAGCATTATGCTAGCTGTTTTAGCTAATTCAGACATTTTTCCAGTTCTTTAGGCTAATTTGGAGTTAAGCTAAAAATGTTTGCACTTTCCTGAAATATTGGCAAAATTAGACATTTTCCGAATGTTTTAGGCTAATTTGGAGTTTAGCTAATATATTTTGGCATTATGCTAGCAATTTTGGCAAAATTAGAAATTTTTTCTAGTTATTTTTTTTTTTAGAACAGTTTAGAGTTTAGCAAATATTTTACTGTTATTCAGGCTGTTTTGGCAAAATTAGACTTTTTTTTCAGTTTTTGTTTTTAAGGATAATTCGAAGTTATGCTAATGTTTTAGCATTATGCTAGCTGTTTTAGCTCATTTAGAAAAGTTTTCCATTTTTTAGGCTAATTTAGAATTTAGCTAAAATGTAAACAGTATGCTAGCTTTTAGGCAAAATTAGGCATTTCTCTTTTTTTTCTGAATTGGCATTTAGCTAGAATTTTAGCAAGCTTCAGGCTTCAGCATTTTCGGCTATCTGAACTAGCATCTTCAGCAGACACATTCAGCTTACAGCATTCACACTAGCATTATCGCAGGTAATGCTATAAATCTAGTTTTAGATGAAATTACCACCCAACCAAGAACAGCTGTTAATCAAACATTTTTATTAAAGAAAATCTCATTCTTGACTCTTTTTATAGCTTTTCCTGTTCAGACGAAACACAGACAGCCTGTACAGAGCTTCATGTTTCACAGAAAAACCATTACTGATGCTTGAACACACAAAGTGCAACAACCAGAAAGACTGACTTCTCCTTTCAGATCAATCTTCGAATGCTCTCATTCTAAACAAGGAGGAAGGAAGTATGAACAAATTAAAGGCTTTAAGTGATGAGAGTCAAAGGCAGAATGGAGGGAAGACGGAGGGATGGAGAAAATAGTTAGAGTGTTGGGTTAATTTGAACTGAGTTAAAGT
This sequence comes from Oryzias melastigma, assembly GCF_002922805.2. Taxonomy (NCBI): domain Eukaryota; kingdom Metazoa; phylum Chordata; class Actinopteri; order Beloniformes; family Adrianichthyidae; genus Oryzias; species Oryzias melastigma. The sequence goes on along the minus strand of NC_050534.1, from coordinate 21,568,756 downwards.
CAGTGGAAGCCGTGGATTTTCTCTTTCGCTCCACTGAATCTGTCAAGGAAAAACCACTTTCAGTTTCTTTTTTGGTCCCACTTTAAACAAGAAACTTTTAAATTAATTCAATCATTTATATATATATAAAAAGAGGGTGAATTCATCTTACTGCATACGCTGGAAACTTTCTTTGAGGAGTTACAAGCTATTCGTTTTCCACTTTATTTTACCGTAAATCAGATCCCCTATGCAACCAATTAGGCTTTAAGCAAATGTGTTGTGGCTAAATTGCTGTTGGTTATAATTTCATCATTTTTTAATAAACTTATCAAATATCTTACCTTAGAAAACCTTTTTGGTCTAAGTTGTCTTCTCTCCCCTCCATCTTTCCTCCCTCCATCATTACTCCCACACATCCCCTCTGTATTTCTTCAGCTGAAAGAGTTTATCCAGTCCAGTGGCGTTGGGGCGGGGCCTGCGTTGCCACGGGCGCTCGAGATCGTTGAGGGCAACGTGCGCTGGCACCGCCTTCACCGGCGGCAGTTCTACCAGTGGCTACGCAAACCTCCGAGCCTTGGATAACACTCGGCCGCTCGCCGGACTGCGAACCGACTGCTGAGCTAGCTAATGCTAATGCTAGCCTTCAGACGCGACAGGAAAAAAAGGCGGGAAAAAGGCTTTAACGGTTCATCAGCTGGTTTTGTGGATTGTTTCCCCCTTTTTCAAATTCAGTTTCAACCTTTCGAGTCTTGAGTGAGGCGGGACTTTTCCTCAGGATGCGGCTGATGTGGTCAAACTGGTTTCTGTGCCGAGAAAAAGTAAAGCTGTGATTTAGCGAGCTAGCTTAATCGCTCTCTGAGAGTGCTCAACTTCACTAATAAATCACATTCAGTTACAGATGATCGCAACTTAGCACTTTTTTAGTGCTAAACGTGACTTACCTCAATAGTTTTTGCTCATTGTTTTGAGAATTCCTGAGCTAAAGTTAGCTAGCTAACTAGCACAATCCCTCTCTGCAGTTTTTAAGAATGCTAAACATTACTTTCACAAAGAAATCGCACTTAACAACACGTGATCACAACTTAGCATTTTTAAGAATGCTAAACATGAATTACCTCGACGTTTTCTCTACATTTACTGCCGATGTTTTAAGAGTTTTTACGTTAAAGTTAGCTAGTGAAAGCTAGCTAGCTAACGTTAGCAAACTAGCACATTCCTTCTCTGCGGCTTTTAAGAGTACTCAAGAGTACTTTTGCAAATAAATCACACTCAAATACGTACGATCACAACTTAGTATTTTAATGAATTTTAAACATGAATTACCTCAATGTTTTTTGCTAAATTTCTTGCTCATGTTTTAAGAATTTGTAAGCTAAGATTAGTTAGTGAAAACTAGCTAATGTTAGCAAACTAGCACAATCCCTCTGCTGTTTTTAAAAGTGCTCAACAACTTTCACAAATGAATCACCTTCAATTCTACATGATCACCACCAGCATTTTTATGATCGTGAGACATGAATGACCTCTAAACTTCTTACTAATCTTTTAAGAATTCTTTAGCTGAAGTTAGCTGGTGAAAGAAAGCTAGCTAATTTTAGCAAACTAGCACAGATTTTTTATAAATACTAAACATTCATCACCTCAATGTTTTTTTCTAAATTTCTTGATCTCGTTTTGAGGATTCTTAAGCTGAAGTTAGCTAGCAAAAGCAAATTAGCACAATTCCTTTCTGCAGTTTTAAAGAGTTCTCACTAGTACCTGTGAATGACTCAACGTTGTTTTTTTTTTGGTGTCATGTTTCAAGAACATTTTAGCTAAAGTTAGCTAGCTAAGAGAAACTAACTAATATTAGTAAGCTAGCACTTCCTATGAATGTTTTTGAAAGGATAATAGAGTTAGCTCGAGTGTGTTTTCCACCAAATTCTCCAACTCCATAATGTTTGAATAAATAGTGTTTTTATTTTAAATGGTTCTCTGAAAGTGAGAATCGCCGTTGAATTTTGTTGCCTTTCACCTCAAAGTCCCATAAACTCTTCTGGACGTGTAAAGCTCCGCCTTCTTCATGATTTCTCATTAGAAAATTTACTGCGGTGACATAAAAAGGAAAGAACTTCATCAGATTTTAAGAAGAAAGGCGATTGAGAGTGAAAACAGTTTTAACACCTTTTGAATCCTTTTCAGTTTCACCTAAAAATAGCTGCTTTTCACACGTCAGTCTGTTTTTATTTATGTCAATAGCTGTTTCTAATGGTCAAATAAAAATTTAATTTTTTGACAAACAAACACAGAAAGATATTGTTTTTTGTATTTAAAAGATACAAAAAAGTTTGAAGAATAACAAATGAAATCATCTCATTTACTTTTAGTTTCTATATGAATGTTTTTTAATCACAGAGAGATGAAGAAATATTTAAATAGATATGTGCACAAATATAAAAAATATAGTTTTATTCAAACAGACTTCTTTGTAAAGTTTTAAGGTAATATGAGAAGAATTATGTGAATATTTTACTAAAACTTGTCTCAGATTCAGATGACTGTAAAAACAGCTTTAATCTCAAAAGACAAGTTTCTCGTTCAAAGTTCAATGTTTTTATTTTTTCAGATTGAAGTGAAGGTTGTTTCATTAATGAACCTAAATGTCTTTAGGCTAAAGTTACATTTATTTGGCTCCTTTTTCTGCATAGAAAAATCATTTTTGATCTGATTCTATTCCAAATTGTTGACTTGCAACAACACAAGCCACTTCAAATTTGGCTGTTTGTCTATAAAAAATTAAGAGTTGATCAATTTTAATTAACCTCCTTCCAGCCCATTAACATGTTATTCCATTATTCACACTCCATCCAGTAATTAAGCATTTTTTAGGATTTGTTTCCTCACATCTGTCCAAAACACAAAGCATTTGAAGTCAGACCTTCTTGTTTTTACCTCACTTGAACATTCAGGACAGATTTCCCGGCGTGTTGATCACTTAACAAGAGCTGTAATTAACGCCGCGTGGACTGCTTTGTTCACGGCGCTCTGAAATTCATTAAGACTCATTAACTCCTCGCACCATTCCAGCTGCCTCCGTTTGAGTTTAAAGAGAAACTTTGATTCCGTCACGATCAAAAACGTCCGGCGGCTCGGAAAACATGGGCAGCCTGGAGATGCGTCAGAAAGTCCTTCATGTCTGAAAGCTGATTGAAGCTCCAACATTTTAGCTCAACACCAAAACAAGCTTCACATGTGGAGGAATAATAGTCTTTGAAGAGCGGGAACGTTAACGAGCAGAGCCGCCGCGGCTTTTAAAGGCAACAACAAAACGGGAATGAAAGGACGGCGGCTGTCGCAAAACAATTTAACATGACAGATGTGGAAATGAACACGAATTGACAAACTAGACATTAAAACTTCCTACGTTCCTTAAAAGAACCCAAACTAGAAAGTTAACTATTCTGATACACAAAGAAATCTGATTTATACCAAAATTATTGTTTATTTTTTATGGAAATAGTCCAAATTAAACCCTCTGGTGGTTAATAACTGAAACTTTTTATGTTTATTTTCCTTTTAATTTGTTGATTTTATATCATTTTTGTGTAAATCTACGATTTTTTGTTTCCCAACTCCTATAAAAAACATTAATCTCACATAATCTGAGTAAATAGTCTAATTAAATGTAAAGACCAAAAACAAATGTCTCTGAATCAGAAATCTCTTGAGCTACATCAGCCTCAGCTGGGGGACAGAACGCGCCGCTTGGCTCACAGAAACCGGCCGACTGACATATTTGTTGTGATGTTTTACGCAGATGATGTGGCTTTCTATGCGGGATCAATCCCATGACGACAAAAGCTAACAGTGGACTTTCACAGCATGTTTAAGAAGTCACATGGTGGAGCCGTCTGTGGGAGATCTATCAGCTCAAAGCTCGGATTACCTTTACTAGACTTTGGATTATAAAGACGACTGACTTTACGGAGCTCATTAAACGAGGAATATACGACGGGTTCTTGAATGTGACTGAGTGGATTTGCTGATCCCAGTGGATGACAAACTCCTCCGATCGATGGATTTCTGGTTTGGACCGTTCATGGAGTTGCAAACGGAAATATAATTGAAGGTGGACACAGAAGTGCCTCCAAAGTCCAGATGCATTTATGGCTCCAGAACCTCTGAGCAAAGAAAACATCCGAACTTCCGTCCAGGATTCTTTCCTCTGTCTGGATCCAGCTTTCGTGTTAATAAGCGAGCCATATACCAATTAATGGGCCTGCCTGCTTCTGTACATTGTGTGTCCTGTGATGTTTGTGTGTGTGTGTGTGAGAGTGTGTGTGATGGTAGCAGCAGTGGTGACAATGAGGACATTAAAACTCTTGATTAAAATTCTAATTAAAATAATTCTGATGAGGATTGATGTAAACTTCATGATGATGAGTCAGACACAATCACCAGTGATGTGAAAAGCTAATTATTTCTTAATTACGTTGATTAGTTGATGCATTCTGAACAAATAATTGTCCAGTCAGGGAAATTGGGTTTACGGTCACAAAGCACACAACATGGACCATCTGAGCTGTAAATGATTGGAGTGTGATGTTTAAAATGCAGAAGTGTCATTGGGAATTGTTTATGTAAAAAAAAAGGTGTTTATGACAACAAAGAGGATGAGGAGGAAGACGGTGGTTCGGATCCAACGCCTGAAAGACGAGTTCAGTTGCAGAAACGGTTTGGTCCAAATCCTGTTTACACTGCGTTGGTTTGTCGTGATTTTTGATTGGATGATATTAAAAAAGTGAACCTTGATTTCTATTTATTCTTAGAGTTAAAGAACAAGTGCTCATAAAAACCATCAGCGTTCGTCGTCCACCAACCACAAACTCTAAAGACATCAATCAATCAATCAATCAATAGATACTTTATTAATCCCAACCAAGGGAAATTCTCTTGCCTGGTAGCCCCATAAAAAACGACAGTCATGCACACAATGACAAAGGAATAATAAAAACGATAAGAGTAATAAAAAGCCAGGGTAGTACATAAATAAATAAATAAAGAGCGCCATAAGAAACAAAATAAAAAAAAATTAAAAACAATTAAAAACAATTAAAAACACATCAGCACAGCCTGTTATGCAACCTCAGAGCAGACGGGATGAAAGACCTCTTGAACCTCTCAGTCCGGCAGCGCAGGGAGATGAACCTCTCGCTGCGGCTGCTTTTCTGAGAGGCCAGGGTTGTGTGGAGTGGGTGAAAACTGTTCTTTAAAATAGCCTCCAACATCCTCCCGGTTCTGTCCTCCACCACAGCCTCCACGGACAGAACCCCATCACCCACCACCCGTGCACACCTGTCCAGCAGTTTTTGGAGGCGATCCTTGTCCCTTGCCGTGGCGCTGTTTCCCCAACAGACCACGGCATAAAAAACTGTGCTGGCAACAACGGACTGATAAAAGATGCGTAAAATCCTGTCACAGACATTAAAAGCTTTGAGCCGTCTTAAAAAGAAGAGTCTACCTTGACCCCTTTTAAAAGAGGCATTTGCCTGTGCAGACCAGTCCAGTTTATTGTCCAGGTGAACTCCAAGGTATTTAAAAGCTGTAACGGTTTCTATAGTGCTATTGTCGATCACTATAGGCTGATGTGTTCTGTTCTTCCGGCTGAAATCCAGGATCATCTCTTTAGTCTTGGCTGCGTTTAAAAGGAGTCCATTTTGTTTGCTCCAGTGAACAAAATCAGAGATGACCTTTCTGTACTCCGCCTCATCACCGTCCTTCACACATGCCACCACCGCTGTGTCATCAGAGTATTTTTGTAAGTGGCATGAGGAGGACCGGTGTGCAAAGTCTGCCGTGTAAACAGTGAACAAGAAGGGTGAAAGCACTGTTCCCTGAGGTGCTCCAACGTTGGTTAAAACAGTCTCTGATACAGTGCTTCCCAACCGCACGAACTGAGGTCTCTGTGTAAGATAGCTTTCCAACCAGGAAATGAAAACAGAGTCCACACTCAGTTCTCTCAACTTCTTGCTTAAAATCAGAGGCTGAATGGTGTTAAAAGCGCTAGTAAAATCAAAAAACATGATCCGTACATAGCGACCAGGGTGGTCTAAAAAAGATTGTACTGTGTGGAGCATGTACAGCACCGCGTCCTCCACCCCGATGTTCTTCTGGTAAGCGAACTGCAGCGGATCCAGAGCCGGCTGTATTTGTGGCTTAAGCAGTCGCAATACCAGCCTCTCCATCGTCTTCATAGCCACCGATGTCAGAGCCACAGGTCGATGGTCCCCGACACCGGCTGGTTTCCCCACCTTTGGAACTGGGACCAGGCACGAGGTTTTCCACAGGACAGGCACCTGACCTGTCCGAAGGCTCTGATTGAACAGAACCTCGAGGGGTCCGGCCAGCTCCGATGCGCACGCCTTAAGGACGCGCGGTAGCAGCCGATCAGGGCCCGCGGACTTTCCAGGGCGCAGCCTCCTCAGCTCAGCACAGATAGCATCTCTGGAAAGGTGATACGAAGCTGGAACACCCCCAGCAGCAGAGCAGAGCCGACTGCTAGGTGTAGCAGAGAGAAAATGTGAAATATTTGGAATAAAGCAGTGATCCGTTTAGGTTAAACCCAAATCTGAAAGGATGGACTGAATGACAGTTTAACCATTTACAACCAGCGGTGTGATCAAACAACACATTCCCAACTCGTCACATATTGACGTTTGGTTAAAGACCCTTCGGCGTTCATTTTTCGACGTTTTGGGTCTCCCAAACTTGACGTTTTTTGATGTGCTGGCTGTTAAATCCTCTGGACACGGCCGGTACTGGTACCCTAACCCGGTACTGACGCGATAACGGACATAGTACCAGATGCAGTACTCAACATGAACTGGGGCCAGATGCGATACCTGATGTGAACTGGTACCAGTACTGAGTTAGAGTACCAGTACTGGGTTAGGGTACTAACTGGGACACAGAACACACCAGTACCCTAACCCAGTACTGGACCGGTCCCGGCCCGGAGGTTGGGGACCCGCAATTTAAGCCAGCACATGTACAAACGACGAGTTTTGGACACCCAAAACTTCAGTTTTTGATGCAGAGGGTCCTAAACCAAACGTCAGTATATGACAACCTGAGAAAGTGTCGGATCAACCAGGCGATCATGAAGGTCGTGCTGGTAGATAAATGGCCATCAAAAACAAATTATAGTAAATGTAAAAATACCAACAGCCAATCATCATCCTCGCCTTGAAGTACGTCACTTGACTGAACGGCCGATTGAAGATCCTCACATAGATCATGTGTGTTAAACTACGTTGAGCTTTGCTAGCAGATCTGGACTTTTTCTTCCCCATAAACCTCAGAAACATCTTAGCTTTGTGATTGGTTATAAGTTACATTTACTCCACTGGTTGAGGTCAGTCACTCGAAAAGAACCTCAAACAGAACGCACAAAAACATGACGACTACAAACAAGTCCAATTCCACAAGCTGTTAAAGGAAACATGTCATTTTGTAATCTCACATATTCATCTAAATGAATCCGTCTATTCATGAATATCGTCTGATCACTTTATAATCTGTGTGAACGGTTTGACATGACTCCAACTGATTCTGAAGCTCCTTTCCTCCACTTCTGAACTGGTTACAGTAATTTGGTAAATGGTTGAAGAGTTACTCCGGGCTCAGATGCATCCGGTCCAGCACCGGTTCCGACGAAGTGGTCTAGCTACAGCAGATGACTCACATTAGCTACGGATGTCTGTGGTCCTCCTGCAGCCACAGATTCTGTGAGACTCCGAACTCACGTAGATCCACGCGATAACTCGCCGTTCAAATAGGAAATATGAGTAAACAAACCCTCATATATTCACAGCACTTCTTTTTCTTCATACGATGTGGAAGTACGGAACTTTTTAATACTTTTGTCTTCTATAGGTGTAAATGTACATGTGACTGTGTTACATGTATTATATAATCATAATTAATATTGTCACAATGACGTAATGTTTACAACACGGTGAAAACAGAGTACAGCGAGAAATAGGTTTGATTCTGTAAAATGTACCACTTTACACTCGCTCGCATGATTTCAGGCTCAGATCTCTAATAGCCCCGACTTCACAAAAAAGTGCTCCGGCGTCCAGCAAAAATGTTAAAAGGATACGGAGCGCCGGAGAGGCTGGAGACCGGACCGGATGCAGTGTGAACCGGGGCTGCGGTTATTCCAAGAATGGAAACTTGGGAAACCAGTTGATAAATGGTTGGTATCTACGCTATGATTGCCAACAAAAACTGGGTTAAAAAGCAATTCAAATAAATCCAAAAACCTAATAAAGTCAGTGTGACATAAGATAGATTAATGAAATGCTAAAAACTGTTTTTCAAAATTCTAAATGTGGAGAAATGTCGTTAATATAAAACCCAACAATTCCTTTGCAGAGCGTGTTGTGGCCCAGCTTCCTGTTGTGGCCCAGCTTCCTGTTGTGGCCCAGCTTCCTGTTGACGGTCCAGATTTCCGTGTGAAAGCGTCCTCAGGAGCTCAGAGCGTCTTTGTGCTCCGGCAGACATTAAAATGCAGCTCAGCTGATCCAGCCGCAGCCAGACAGCTGGCATTAAAATGCATCTCCATGTTCGTCTCTAGTGGCCACCTGTGATGAGATCCCACTTCCCACTCTATATGCAAATAAACAGGGCATCACAGTCCCAGCTGTGGAAACAAACAGGACACGGATAGGTGTAGTCGTGTCGCTGCAAAACACCAAATTACTCCCAGCGACTCACCTGAACAGTCCTATTATGGCTGCAGAGTGCAGGACGCCGCAGACACAGCCGCGCCGCGCTGATGACATCGCTGGGACAAACATGTCGGAGACTCGGCTTGTTTACCAAATGATGGAGAAGTAAACATGGAACTCTGCTCAGGAGATGGTCATTAAACAGAGGTCAGAATATATCAAAATCTTTTTATGTTCTGTTTTTAATATTCATCCACCGGACAGACGTTTAGAAAACTAAAGAATACAAACACCTCTGACTGTCATTCATCCGCTTTGATCCGTCACCGAGTCAGAGGGATGTCGTCCATAGAGAACGGTTCACTTCCTTCTGCAACCAAATCAATTCAGCCGCCATTTTTTTCACCATACGAACGCCGCCATGTTGGAACCAGATGATACCAGTCAGCAGTGATTGGTCGAAGTTCGTCTGGATCGCTGTTTCTATGACAACCACTCCCCTACCACTTGAAAGCGAAAAATTTGTCAAAATTTCTGGACGTGGCGACCAACAGGCTCCGCCTACTTTTGGTATTTTATCAAGAAGATGTTAAAAAAGTATCAGAGCAAGAATGGTTATTCTGACCAATAGAACAGCTGTTTAGTTCTATATGGAAGTCTGTGGGATTTTGGCGTCTTGGAGCCACTTCCTGTTTGAAATGACCAGGGGGCGGAGTCACTCAGGTTGTGTCCGAATACCTTCACTACTAACTATATAGTACTGTGTTTGGCATTTCCAGAATTCTTTGCAATAAACCAGTGTGCATTGACGCTCACTAGATTAGCGAATATAGACCACAATGCACTGCGTTTGAACGATTTTTCATGTGAAGAAAAATTATTTCATTTTTTTTTCTGAAGCATTCAAGTTTTCATCATCAGATAACAGTGGATTCATCCATAGATTTTGTTAAATGTTTATATTTATTAGGTTTTGACTTCTGGAAATTGGTCACTTCATATTTGTTAAAAAATATTGTTGTCTCAATTATGATTAAATCCAGGTCACGAGATTGTCCCGCACTATAAAGTTAGTGAATAGGGAGGGGATTCGGACATAGCGTCTATCCACTTCTTGGTTTTCTTCTATTACTTTCCTCTGACTGTAAAGAATTATGGGATACGTAGTTAAAGACACATTCTCACTCCCAGCTCGTCATATATGGACGCATGGATCGGGACGTGGAGGGGGCATGGACTACGTGGTACCGGGCCGTAGATGCTGATCGAATGCGGTCACTTTTTGACGTTTCGGTGTTCCCAACTCGTCGTTTTTTGATATGCTGGCTGTTCCTATTAAATTGGGGTTCCCGACCTCCAGGCCATGAACCAGAACGGTCCAGTACTGTGGGATGGAGCGCATCGGTACCTTAACCAGGCACCGGACCCAGTACCAGATATAGAAACAGACACGGTAGCAGTCCGCGCCTGGTACCAGATGTGGTACCAGACACAGTATCGGATGTGAACTGGTACGGGGTTAGGATTAGGGTACCAGTACTGGGTTAGGGTAGCGGTACTGGATGCGTCCCAAGGACCAGTCTGCGTCCGGTACCGCATCTGATACCGCATCCTGAGGGCTTGTGGACCCTTGATTTTACGAACAGCCAGCATGTCAAAAAAGGACGAGTTGGAGAGACCCGAAACATCAGGACGGTCTTTGACCAATCGTCAATATGGGACGAGTTAAGTGTGTTTGCTTATCAGGGGTCCCCAACCCTCGGGATGTGGACCGGTACCCTAAACCAGTGTCTAGTATCGCGTCCCGAGGGTTTGGGGCCTTTGATTTAATAAGAATAGCCAAAGGACGAGCTAGGGACGCCCGAGTGGCACAGAGGGGTCCCGAACCACACGTCCATATATGAGGAGTGAGGATGTGAAGATAAAGCAGCATTTTGAATGAGAAGGCTTCAGGTTGAAGATCTGAACTGAGACGTTCTCCGTCTGAAAGTCGACCTCCATCTGCAGATTTCTGCTCTCCTCACCAACAGAGCCGTTCTGCTTCTTCACCGACTTAATTATTAAGAACAAAGAGCTTTGATGTTGCGTGTGACGGCCCAGAAGGACGGCGGATGATGAGCAGGAGCTCTCCCACAGGTGAGCCTGCATGTTCGCTCTGACACTTCTCTCCCTCCGAAACATCTTGATTGCCAGGTGGCCCGATTTCCAGAAGTTTCCCAAACAAACTCCAGCTGTTTGACTCGGAATATTCTAATCTCTGAAGAAAGTGGAAGCGAGCGGAGCGCTGGCAGAAACCTCCAGAGCTCCGTCGGATCTGTGTGTGTTTGCGTGTCAGCGTGCGTGTCCGACATCTCTCTAAATTTCTTCCTCGGTGATGAATGGCTCCACTGTTTTTACCCCAAAGCATCGTGGGAAATCACAGCGTGAGGAGCTTGTGTGTTTGTGTTGTGTTGTTGCTGGTGTTGTGGGGACTCCAGCCCTCTCTCTCTCTGTGAGGGTTTAGTTTAAGGGTGTCTGTTTGGGGGGTTCTGGTTCTGATCGGGGCTTCTGCAGGTCTGCTGAAGCCCCGAAAGCATCGGTGTGCATTTGAGCGCACGAGCGCGGAGATTAATGGGACTTGGAAAGTATGTGACAGAAAGAACGATGAGCTAAACAGATAGAGAGGGAGACGCAAACAGAGATAGAGGAGCGCTTTTATGTTCTTATGAATAGAAATGAAAACAGGAGAGTTAATGTTCCACTTCACTCCAAAATCAAATGAAATCTGCAGAAGAAGAGCGAAAAGATAAATGAAGCGAAGCAGAAATGAAGATGGACTCTGACAAAGAGCCACGGCGAGGAGAGGAAGTGAGGAGGAAAGGACAGGAAGAGGAAGCAGAAAAGAAAGAAGCATTCTGTGGTTTTTGTGATTAATATTCCACAGAAACCAGAAGTGACGTTCCTTTGAGAAACTATACCTGGAACTGCTTCTGATTCTGACACGACTCACTGCTGAACTACGGCTAACAAATGTAGACCCCCCCATAAGACCCCCAGGACCACATGGAAGTTCCTGTCAGGCTCAGGTAAAAATCTACCATCTTGGGGATGAGGGGCACCAGGTGTGGACACAAACAGGAACCAGGTGTGCCAACAGGTGTGGACCAATGAGTGGATACAGGTGTGAATACAGGTGTAGAAACAGCTATAGTAACATTTGTGGATACAGGTGTGAATACAGGTGTAGAAACAGCTATAGTAACATTTGTGGATACAGGTGTGCCAACAGGTGTGGACACATGTGTAGTGGAAGCAGCTGTAGAAACCGGTGTAGAAATAGGTGGAAAATGATGTGGAAAGAGATCTGTGAACAGATGTTGACACAGGTGTAAAAAAGTTGTAGACGCACATTGGGACAAAGGTGTGGACACAGGTGTGGACACAGGTGTGGACACAGCTCTGGACGCTGGTGTAAACACAACGTCCTCAGCATCTCTTAGCTTAACTTTTTTCAGTTTTAGAAATCCACAGATTTCTGCATTGAAGAACTGAGTCAAGAGATTTATTGTAAAAAAGACGAACTTTTCCCTGTTGAAGATGGATGTGTGTTGTTCTGATGTGTTCAGTTTGTGACAAAGCGCACACAAACTTCACATGAAAA
>NC_050534.1:21541431-21556234 GCF_002922805.2 Oryzias melastigma | reverse complement strand
ACACACACAGACACACACACACACACCCATCTGCTCAATCATTAAACTCCAGCTTCATTCTGTTTCAGTTTGACTTGAACAACAACATCTGAAGCTGGATGCTGGATGTCGGCAGCAGCTGCAGTGAAGCTCAGACCGGAGAGGCCTCATCTGCTGTAGTCTCCCTGACATCGATGAGCGTCTCTCCGTGTCCGATCGATTGCTTTTAGGCACAAAGGCTCCTCAGAGCGTTTGCTGTTCAGCCTCACGGCTTCAGACGGATTGAGAGGAGGGGATCATCCTCAAAAACAGCCCCAAAAGAAGTTAAGAATTTCTCAAATTTGAAAGAAATCTGCCAGTGGGGTCAGAAAAATGATCAGTTTATTAGGAAAGTTTCTCCTCGTTTGGTTCCTTCAATGAAACAAGTTTCACCTGAAAATGAATGTTGAGATTTTGATGTTTGATTCCTGCTAATATTAACTCAACCGGCTCTGAAGGACAGTTTGGGTGACACCAAGAACCAACAAATCTTAAACTTCTTCATGTTTTTTATTTATTTTTAAGATACAATACCATAGAAAAAAACACATCAGAAAATGTTGGATTGAACTAAAATGGAATCAGTGCCAAACTCGAAATATCAAGTCCTTTCTAATCAGATCCCAACCTTCTTCAGTTTACAGAACGGTTTAAATGAGACTATTTCACAGAGGGTCCAACGGGACTGAAGTTCATTTTGAAGCTTGTTACTGCAAGAAATGTAGCTTAAAAAGTCTAAACATATCAGTATACATATATATATATATATATATATATATATATATATATATATTTACAGACAATGAAGATTTAACGAAACAAAGTTGGATTTGAACATCAATCCAGATTCTGATTTTCTTTCAGGACAAACAGATCATAGTTCATAAATCCTCATTCATCTGGTATTCTTTCAACATTTTCTGAGCTAAAGTTTCTGAACCTCATTCAGTGTTTCAGCAGGAACATTCTCAAATGTAAAAGTTTCCACAAATCATCAACTTTATTGGATTGAATCTTCATTCTCTGTAAAATTATTGAACTTTGTGAAGATTTTCTCTTTAACGTCAAAGTGGAGGCTAACAACCAGACGCTAGCTTCAGCTACGAACGACTTTTAAGGTGGTATGGATAAATAAAGCAAAACAAATGATAAAACTGGTACTCTCTAAATATGGTATATTGTATAAATACTGGTATTTTCATTGCAGCTGGATGTTGTGAACAGAATACGGCAGCTTTTCAAGATCAAACTTCCTTTCGGATCAGAAACTAAACGATAATAATCTAAGTTAGCAGATGGATTTCCTTTGTTTTGTCTGTGACCCGGTACCAAGTGATCCTGGGCCGGTACCGATCCACGGCCCGGGGGTGGAGATCCTCTGATTTAAGATTCAAAGTTCCTAAAACTAGAAACAATATTTAATTGTTCTGCAGCGTCTACGTGTTTGTAGAAGTTGATGTCTTTCCGAGTGATGAAGAGGAGGGTTTGAAGATCTGCAGATGAAGACTGTCCAGTTTGAGCTCCTCATTCTGGCCTCGTGAACAGCTGCAGTGGACATCAGCTGCTGCAGTGGACGTCACGTACCTGCTGCAGGTGAGTGTGAACGTGGCTTTTGAGGATCTGACAGAAGGTTTTCGCTGCATCAGAGACTCGTTCTGACTCTAACCCGTTTAATGAAGTCTTTCTTTCCGCTCCTCGCTCCCGTCTTCTCTGCTCCCATTAATCCGACTCTTCCTCGTCTCCGCTGCTCTTTCATTTCAATATGAATTAAACTGCAGAGGATTTTTCTTGGGGGGAATCAGAGCCCCCCCCACACCCACACACACCCACACACACACACACACACACACACACACTTAATAGTCATTTGAAATTCAGTTTTAATTACATTTCCGCTCTAATTTGTTTACATTCAGGTTGATGTGAGTAAAGTTTGTGTACATTTTGGTTTTTCTCCCTAAGAAGAGAAAACAGCAGCCCGGTGGTGTTTTTCTACACGTTACCATAGTAACTGCAGCCCTGTCCTCTGATTGGTCAGAGCTCGGTGATGGTGGATTTTCTGATATTCGACTCTGTGATCAAATATTCCATTGAATTAAGGTTTGACGTTCTACCATCAAATAAAGATTTGAAGTTTGAATTTTCCAGCTTCCACGCCTCCACCTGTCAGACGTAGAGCAGTAATCAGATTACTGTGAGCGATTACTAACATAAAGCTTGTGAAAGCACAGACTGCAGGCAGAGTTACGGGGTTGGAGGGCGAACCTCTGGAGAAACTGAAACGTCATGAAAGTTTTCAGGTTCTGCAGGAAAAAATACAATAAAAGCAGAAAAGAGTGAAAAGAAGTTCATCATAAATGCTCAGGATAGTTTAGATTAAATCTGTTTTTATTGAAATACATTCAGTTCTTCCTAAATGTTTCTGTACTACAAACATTTTCTATGTACATGATTTTTGAGTTTTTAACATGTTTGTGTGGCATTTTTCTTATGAAAGAGAACAAACATAAAAAATAAACTTTCTATCACCATAGACCACTTGGTAACACGACGAGATAGACTGTCTGAATCCCTTCACCACTCACTATATGTCCTCCATTTTCTAGGGATTTCTAGATCTACAATTCCAAAATAGTGTCCTAGGAATTTCCCAGAAGTCTTTGAGAAAACTAGTGTGCATCAAAGCTCATTAGATTAGCAAATATAGACCACAATGCATTGCATTCAAACACATTTCGGGGGAAAAAAACGTTTTTAAAAGTATTTTTTAATAAATCGTCCACTGTTTCATCACTCGAACAGAGTGGAGTCACAAACAGATGTTGTGAAATGTTCGGATTGGTTAGATTTTCACTTCAAGAAACCGGTGATTCAGAGTTTAGAAAAACAGAAGAAAAAGGGGGGGTTGTTGGGGGGGTCAGAGATTTTGGAAGCTTCAGATCAACATGAAAAATGACTTTTTAAGACATTCAGGTTGTGGGATTGTGGTTAAAACTACATCATCATAATAAAACACTACTGGGGACGTGACTCAACAGGAACTGATTCTTCTCAGCACTTGGAGTCAACACTTTAGTGTCCCAGAATCCTCCAGGATCTGCTGTGGATGAATCAGGATGATCCCAGTCTCTGGGGTTCTAGATCAGTTTACCTTCTGAGAGGAAACATCCGGATCACTGCGGCCCTGGAAAGCCTTCAGTCGTGTCAGTGACCGCAGCAAACCAAACGCTGGAACCACAGAGACGAACTGGACTCATCACAGAGAGACCCGGATCTGCATATGAATGTGATGAGATCAGATGGAGAACAATGTGGGCTTCACTTTAACTCCATCTGTTGAGGGAAGGGATCAAAGTGGAGGCGCTCGCCGGATCACGGCGTTTTGGATTTGCTCTTGTTTTTCTAAGAGCCGTCTGATGCATAAATCATTTCCAGGCAAATCTGATTTGCAAAGCCCTCACAGAGGACGCGCATCAAAGAGTGTGTATGTGGGAAGATGTCTCACTCTGCTGCTGTCAGGTTCTCCACAAACGCAGCCTGATTTGTGTCCCTGACTGTGATCTGCTGTCAGGAAGCCCATCAGGCTCTGGAGTTTATTTGTGCTGCAGCTCAGAAGCAAAACTAGAATGAAGTAGACCCACTTCTGACACCACAACCGTCAGCTGTTTTACAACTCTAGTTAGGAACACGCCCCCAAACCGCTCAACAAAAGTAGTTCATTTTGTAGAAACAACTGAATTTATGAAGTCTTGTTTTTATCTTCAAATTGTTTTATTAATTCCTAATTTTCGTATTATCATATATTCTTTTTTTTCATTAACATATGTTTTTTAAATGTTACAGGTAAACACTATATTTTAGCTATAGAATTGAACAGAAAGCCTCTATTGACAAATAATGCCATTTTAAAACAAGATCAGATTTCTAATTTCTATCTTCTATGAGATAAAAGACAAATTAGGTTATAGCTTGCATAAGATCTGATATAAAAGTTAAAAACTTTGATATTTTTGTTAAAAAAATAGAACAAGTTAAAGTGAAAATAATAGTATATCCTGTTTAAAAAACGATCAAAGTTTGATTCCTGAACTATAGAAAATATCTAAAAAAAACACTTAAAGTATTTATTTAAAATGTCTTCTTAAAACATCAATTTTCTTTGGAGAACCTCAGGGCTCTGTACTGGGGTTCTTTTATTACCCATTAAAAGTAAATGTTTATTTTTCTTTAAAACACAAACATGGATTTGCTAACGTTTAACTGCAGTTAAATTACTCAACAAAACAGAATATTTACTTTTTTATGTCAGTTTTATCTGAGTTTAAGTCACCACAGACCAGTTAAAGTTAGCTAAAGTTAGCGTCTGATTTATTTTAGACTCCAGTTTCCTTCAACTTTTGAGGGTGAAGTTTATCTTTACCATCTTCAAACTATTTGTACACCAGATTTTATGTGTGATCCATTAAAATGTGATTTAGATTTGAACCCATAAATGTCAAAGTTGAAGCTAAACAAAATCAGAGCCCAACTTCAGCTTCGTCTGACTATTGGGGAGCGACGAATCAAAAATGGCACAAAAAAAATCATAAAGTGCTATTTTCTAAATATAATTATAAATGCGAATCCAGTGTTTGAAGAACTTTCCTCGTAACGTAATACAGCTGGTTGTTGAATATTCTGCAGGATTATTATGGAATATTTCAAAATAAAACTTCCTTCAGAATCAGATTAGAAAGAAAGCAGAAAACTGTAGGTTGTGTTCTTCTTTGCGGTTCGGTACCGGTCCAATGTGAAGGATTTAACCTGCAGACGAAGTAGAACCGCTAACGTGGAGAATGACCCTCACCTCCCCGATTGTCTTTAATCAACCCCAGAATTCTTTACCTCAGAGTAATCAGAGTACTTTTTACGTCTCATCTGACTGAATGAAGAGTTTTCTCATGAATTCAGATACTTTGGTAAATGTGTGTAAAGTTTTGTTTCTTTAATTAAAATGAGGAATCCGGCAGTTTTTCTGTAGTAAACTGGTGATGAATTAAAAACATATAATTATTAAACAGAGACGTTTTTCTTTTGCCTTAATTAGAATTGGATTTGCTGCAAACTTTTGCTCGGCGGTTCCTCACTTCCACTCTGTTGAACTTGAATGTATTTTAATTAGTTTCTTGACCTTTGCTGAGCTGCTGGCTTGTTTGTCCGGAGAAGCGCTGACTGGTTATGTGTTAATTAATGACCAATCAATAGCGGTTCATTAATTTAAACCGGAGCCGCCTGGAGGAGGCAGAGAGCCAAACAGAAGCTGCAGCCGAGCGGCGGCTGGAGGTGTGATGTTTGTACCTGCAGTCTCCTTTGATGGATGACTGAGGCTCAGTCTGCAGCCGTTCTAGTCACGTTCGAGTCTCATCTATAGGTCCGGTCGGATCTGCTTTCACAGTCTCATGACTTTGGTTTCTAACCTGCAGTCAGTAAACGTCAGCGACCTGGACTGTTGGGTCATTTGGATCCGTCTTTACACAGATGATGAACTCGTTTATTCCTTCTGAGGCGTCAGCATCAACGAAGATCTGTAGACCGACCAGGTTCCTCTAAGTCAGAGGGGTCAGACTCCAGGCCTCGAGGGCCAACATCCTGCTGTTTTTTTAGTAAGCTAGCCCAGACTGGAACCGACGACTCCATGTGACTAAGGCAGGGCTCACCAACCCTGGATCTCAAGATCCAGACCTCTGCCCGTTCTCTGTTCTTCCTGCCCACCTCGCAGCTGATTGGCTGAGTGATTCTGCATCCTGATTGACTGAACTCACCTGTTTTAGATCATCCGCATCAAACAGTCCAGGAACAGCTGAACTCTGGCTCTGTAGGACTCTGGCTCTGGTTCTTCAGTCTTGAAGGAACTGAAAGATCTTTGACAATCACCAGAGAAGAATGGTGGATCCGAGGAACCAGGATCAGGTTGTCCTGCCTTTGACTTCATCTCTAATGCACGGGTAATACCGGCCTGGATGTCATGGTGCACCTGTGCTCCTGCTCCACCTCCTGATTGGACCCATCTCTCTTCACCCGTCTACTTAAGAGGAGCCTTCCTCAGCGATCTTCACCAGTTCTTTTCCTTACCTGGTGCAGTACCCTGGCCTCTGACCTCTATCTCCAGATCTTCATCATCCACGTGCCGACCTGGGTCAAGTTACGTCTCGTCTACTCTGCCACGCCAAGTTCCCTCCTCGCCACGCTCCATCTGCTTCACTCACCTGGTTCTTCAACCTGCCACTCCAGTTCACCTCAGATCTTCATTCTCCATTCAAGTCCTGGCTGCAGCTCCACAATCTCTACGGACAATAAAACTTTCTAACTACTTCTGCCTTTCGTCATCCTTCCGGGTTCCAGCATCGGTCTATCTCGCCACGTTACCATGACACTGGACCCACTTTCACTAGAAAGATCTGGTCATCTTCATGTTCAGAAACTGATTCCCTGAAGACAGAAGAACCACTCCTGATGTTTGACCTGATCCCTCTTCCCTCATCATTACTGAGCGTTCAGAAACATGAATGTGTTTGTGGATCGAATCACCAGCTTCAGATCTTCTCTCCTCCAAAACAAACCAGAAGAGAGTCCACAGAGATGAGGACCTGCTTTTTTATCGTTTTCAAACCTGAAAAGATCCAGAGAAGTCCAAATCGTCCACACCTGGGGCTGAAGGTGGAGCTCAGGTCTGGTTTTTGTCCCACAGAAGACCACGTCATTAACTCTACAAACATGTGAGTCTGAAATCCATGGAGGTAAAACCGGATCTGAGGACAGAACCCAGCAGGAGAGCGGTGTGTTTCCTCCTCCTCCTCAGCAGCCCTGCAGCCGTCTTCATTTAGCAAACATAAATGACCAATGATGTTGTGGCTCCTTCATCATCGCCGCCACTTCAGCTGTTTTACGGCGTACACGCGCGGCGGGGCGGTAAAGCCGTCTCTGCTCCGCCTCCAGCAGATGTTTGCTTCTGGCGAACACGAACCAGATCATCAAATAAACATTTTACAATTCCTGTAAAGTTTTTAACGGGGCTCCGGCGAGGAAACGGCGTGACAGAAGAACAAGGATCAACTTTCACCTGCCTCTCTCTGCTCTCCGTCTAATGAGCGGGTCGGGCCGTAATAAAAGGTTTGTGAGACAGAAATGAAACCTTCCATTCTGCGGCTGTCGCTCGGCGCCTGTTTGTGCCACAGAAATTAGCATATGAATGGCGCCGTCCTCCCTCCACCCACTTCTGCTCCGTCTCTCTCTGCACAGGCGTAATTGTGGCTGATTATCATCGTCATCGACACTCCTGCCGTTTGGAGGGAGAAGACTCGTCCACATCAGGAGAAACCAGGAGGTTTGTTCGGCGGTTTGAAGGTTTTCAGACTGAAACCAGAAACTTTCCTCTGTGGATTCATCGTCTCTTTGCTGGAAGAGAAGCAGCTGAAAACAGAATTAGATCAGGAAAAGTCTTTTCAGCTCAAAGACCAACGAGGCAGAAGTCCTTCAGGCCCCGACTTTTAATAAATGCATCTATTGGTGGTTAAACTAGAACTGTAGTGATGGAGGAACTTCTCCTGTTTTAAAGCTTTAGATCCAAATCTAAGTGATCGGGATTACCAAATCCCCCTGATCTGATCCAACAGATCAAAGATTTTCAAAATATTGCTGGTTTAGATCAAATTCACTCGGATCCGCCTAGAACCTGAAAAGGGGCGGAGCTTCTCTCCAAAACGAGGAGGAGTCTGAACAACTAATGCAACCAAACAGGAGAAACATTTTTGTTTTGGGATGATCGTTTGTAAAGAGCCTATCAGACTTTATTTGTAAAAAAAAAAGCAACTTAAAGTGCTTCACTGTTAAAAACTAAAACAGACTAAAAAGCAATAAATCAATAAAAACAGGAAAGCCCGTTCCCCCTTTACCTTCTCTCCGTTAGACACAATGAATATTTATAGTTCTGAAAGAAACTGAAGATTTAGTTCTGCTGTGACGAGAACAGGATTTTGGGAATCTCTTTATTCCAGAGCAGTTGACATCACCACAGCGCTCGTCTAGACCAGGTCAGCGATGGGGTGGAGCTTCAGCACAGACTCCTCCTGGAAGGGGCTGTTCTCACTTTGTGATGTCACATCGTTTTCTTTGCTTGGGAGGGGCTGGTGCTCAGAGAGCAGGGCTGAAGAGGAATACCCAGAGATTCAAATTCAGCTTTATTGATATTATATATTATTCTTATTTATATTATATCTGTTCTTAAAACAATCGAGTTTTCACTATGATGTCGTTTTTTAGCCAAAAGTCGTTTTCTAGGACATAGTTTCTGCAGAGCAGCAGCAGTTCTTCAGGAATTCACCTCTGAGTTGTGGGCGGGGCTGTTGGAGCAGAGTAACCCCGCCCCCTTTCCCCTCCCCATTACTGAGAGGTCTCTGTTTACGTGCTCTCCCAATATCTCACACCTCCAACCTATTTGTCTACAAGTGGATGCATCAGAAGGGGGCGGAGCATGGAGCTTGTGGCCCCGCCCAGCAGACTTTCTATACCAGGAGTCTGCAACCAGCGGCTCCAGATCCACATGTGGCTCTTTTATCTCTCCATGGTGGCTCTCTGGGTGAAGAAAAATAAAATAGTAATTTGGAGATTAGCCATTATTTTAGCACCATGCTAACATTTTTGGCTTGTTATCTCCTGGGGTTTTTAGGCTATTTTAGAGTTTAGCTTCTATTTTAGCAACAGGCTAACATAGTTTACTGGTGAATTTTATGCTAACTTGAGGTTTAGCTAATAATTTAGCAACTTGCTGATGTTTTCGGCTAATTTGTGATCTGCTGAAGTTTTTTGGGGGATAATTTAGAATTTAGCTTCTATTTTAGAACCAGGATGACTTTTTTTAGTAATTTAGTTTACTCAGGAATTTTAGGCCATTTAGGAGTTCAGCTAGTAATTGAGCAACAAGCTAGCTTTTTGTGGCTAATTTGGCCTCTAATGAAATGTTTTATGCTAACTTGGAGTTAAGCTAATATTTTAGCAATATGCTAACATTTTGGGCTATTTTTTTGTTTTTTTTTTACTTGGGTTTTTAGGCTAATTTAGAGTTTAGCTTTTATTTTAGCAACATGCTAACATTTTTGTACTGAGGAATTTTATGCTAATTTGGAGTTCAGCGAGTAATTAGGCAACGAGCTAGCTTTTTCGCTAATTTAGCCTCTACTAAAAGTAAAAGTTAAAAACGTTTTAAAAAATCCCATTTTGAGAAATTCTAGTTTCTTTTTATATTTTTGCTTTTGTTCGCGTTAAAAAGTAGACATAATTCATATTTATTAAAAAGAAATTTGGCCATGAAAGCAAATCCAAATGTCCTAAATGTTAAAGTAAGACTTTAGTGAGACTAAAGTAAGACTACTATTGGCTCTTTTACTGTTAAAGGTCGCCGACCTCTGTTCTATACAATCATTTCAAACAGCATTTTTTCATCTGTTCCAGATTCATTAGAATAAAGAAATCCTCCGAATGTCGTTTCATCTTCATTTTCTTCATACGTTCCTCCACAGCAGAATCCCTGTTTTCATCCGGGCGAGTCTTTAAACGTTCCTCCTGTTTCCTCATTTCTTCAGCCGCTGATGTTGACCAATGAAGACCTGAACGTCTTCATGCATCAGGCAGAGAGCGCAGAAAGGGTTAATGGAGGTCACCACGAGCTGCTTTGTCTTCCTCCTCCTCTTCCTCTCTTATCTTCTCAGCTTTGTTTCTTTCTCTTTCCTTCCATCGCCCAATTTCACTTTCTCTTATTTAACAGCAGCTTCTCCTCCTCGGCTCGATCCTCTGCTTCTTCCTCTGATTGTTCTCCATCCTCCTCCTCCTCCTCCTCCTCATCCTCCTCCTCCTCCTGGACTTAAAGTGGACCAGTGTTTCATCCATTAAACATGGAGCAGATCAAAGCTGCAGATCGTACAGTCACAGGGAGAAGATAAAAGAGCAGAGATGATGAGATGAAGTCTAAATGATGATGACTGCAGCAAATCCAGCCGTCAGATGTTTGGAGGACGACATGCAAACAAGAATTCTGGAGGATTTTCATCTTTTGTTGGAGAGAAAACGTTGGACTGAATTCTGTTTGTGGATCTTTGATGGAGGACGGGAAGTCTCCGGTTTGAATCCAGAAGAATTCTGATCTAATCTGATGAAAACAGGAAAATCTTTAAAATAAGATGATTTACACTAAAAAAGATTAAAGAATATTATTTTACTGATATTATAATGTTATTAAAATTAGAACATTCACAAACCAATAATGTATGTTCTCAGTTACAGATAATTAACGCGTTCTTGTAGCGTTTTTCTGGTGATGGAAGACATTTATAAAGAAAATTCAGATTAAAATTAGTATTTCTTTATTCAAATTGTTGTGAATCAGGAGCAGACGAAAAACGTTGTAGGAAATATAGTGGGCGGAGCCTCAAGCTCCATTCTGATCATCCACTCACAGACAAACAGATCCATGAACGTCTTCATTTTCCTGGTCTGAGCTGGAATCTGGATCAGAACTGTACAGATGGATGGATCTGATATTAATCACCATTTTTGTTGCTGGTAGGAGAGTGTGAGCAAAGGGATGATGGGAGATCAGTGCAGGCTTACTCCTCGCCAACAGTCCCACCCACAACTCAGAGGTGAATTTCTAATGGTTAAAAACGTCCTAATCCTGATGGGAACGCTTTGAAAACAGATCAGAAGTGACTTCAAATCCAATTAAAATCAAACGTTTCAGTCGTTCACAGAAGATGTTGTTTCCTGAAGCTCCTCCCCCTTTTGTGATGAAGAATCGACCCTTCAGAGGAAAACGCCGTGGTTTTTTACAGCATCGTGTTCTGCAGCCGTCAGCATAAAAAGAACAGCAGACGCAGATTAAATCTGTCCCTCACGTTCATTTTAAATGATAACTTTGACACTTTAAGATCTTATGGATTAAATATGTTGGTGGAGTTTTCTCTGTTCAGCTTTAAAGATTACATCCGCTCGAGTCACTATTTTATATATACTGATATAAATACTTTAGCATAGACTGAGGTGAGCTGCAGTCCAGTTTTCAAGGATGCAGCTGATTCCTGGTAAAAGCACAATACTTAAAGAGAACCTTTATGCTAATACTATAAATGAATGAGGAATAAAAGGAATAAATGAAAAACGAGAGTCTGAAGCTGCAGAGTTAAAGAGTGAAACCACAAACTGAAATGTTCTGAGATTCAAAGATACAAAAATACACAAAAAAGTCTTGAAAGGTGCAGAAAATTATATTTAAAAAAGTAGGAATCTAAAATCGTTTGTTCACTCAGAAGAAATGAACGAGTTTAATGAAACTATGATCCTTAAAAAAGACGAAAATCAAACAAAAATGCTGAAGTTTAGCATAAAACAACCGTCTGATCCGTTCCACACAGCAGAGCTGCTGTTTGTTTGTTTTCTGTAAAAAAAAAACGGTTTCAATAAGTGAGGAGCAGCGAGTGCGGCGGCGCTCGGGATGCTGCTTTGTCGTGGTGCTGTTGTGTCTCTGGGGGCGTGGCGCCTGATCGAAGGTTAACGCCGCTTCTCTGCGAGCCTTTTTAAAACTCTTTTTCCTGTTTTCCTGCAGCTCTCGAGTCACGGCTCCAGTTAGAGTCTAGAGAGGACGGATGGTTCCTCTGCAGAACAGAGATATCCTGAACTGTTTCCTGGTTTATATCAGGTTTATATCTAAGTGAGTGAACCTTTAACATCTGAGATGTCACCAGTGATGTAAAATAACAAATTCTCTACCAACTACTGACAGAGTGAACGTAGTTTCCCCAGATTCTGACATGAAGAGAAGAGAATCGCTGGTTCGTGTTGATTTATGTTACATGTTGGAAATCCGCTTTTGTGCTGCAGAATCCACTACAGTCACATTTGTTTGATAAACAGTCGTAGAGTTCATTTATTTAAGTTATTATTTTTATCTGGAATGGACAACAAGAAGAGAGAGATAAAATAAACGTTCACTTTCTCCATGATTCACTTCAAACTTCCATTTTTCTGTCATGTTTTTGTATCAGTTCATCGTGTGACTTTTTTTTTTCTTTTTTTCCCTTAAAACACAAAAAAAGAAAAAAAATCAGAAAAATCTCTTTTTTAATTTGTTAAAAGTCAGAAGCAACAAAGACAAACTTTCTGTTGGCTCAAACTAAGCCTGATGGGATGTAATAAAACCATAAATACTAAATGTTATTACATTTAGCCCAACACCTCTTTGATCCTCTGAACACGCTGAGAGGATCCAACCATCAAGTTTCCTCACAATTGTGGCGTCTTTAGTTAACACCATCATAGAAACATAAGTCCTCCCATGTTTAGTGATCTCCAACCCCCAGGCCGTGGGCTGGTGCTGGTCCGTGGACAGAGAACAAGAAAGAAATGTGCCAATTTAGATTATAACTTAGATTAAAACTTAGATTATAATTTAGATTATAAATCTGTTTAGTTTATTATCTGATCCTGAAGGAAGTTTTATTTTGGAAAACTTCCAGGTTCTGTTCACAACATCCACCTTGGTCACGTGACTTAAAGCGGCTCGCTGCTTGGCTACTTGGACTTTTAAGCTAGTAGCTAAAAGCTATTAAAAATAAACAATAAAACATATTTAGGAAGTTTCTTCATGGAGAAAAGGAACCGAAGAAGATCCTTCAACTTCAGAGAACAATAAATCTGCTGTTTACAGACCAACTGGGAGTTTTCCTCCACATACGGAATTATTGGCTAAATGTTTCACACGCAGGTAATAAAGACGGAGACACAGAGGATTTATGTCATATTTAGAACATAACAGTTTTACGGCGTCATTTTGCTTTATTTATTCATACCATCTTAAGAACAGACGTAGCTAAAGCTAGCGTCCGGTTGTTAGCCTCCACTTTGACGTTAACGAGAAAATCTTCATCAAAGATTCAAATAAAGTTACTGATTTATGGAAATGTGTAAATTATAGAATTTTGCTACAGAAGGCTGGATTAGGTTCAGAAAGTTTAGCACAGAAAATGTTCCTTTGTGTTAAAAAAAAAAACAGTGAATGAGGATTTATGGAAGACAAAATATGATCAATCTGTTTGTCCTGAAAGATAATCTGGATGGATGTTAAAGTGTAAAAAATCCTGTCATGTTTCCTTTATGGAATGTTTTCAAATCAGAAACTTCTTCTACAAATTAACAACTTTGTTTTCTTAAATCTTCATCATCTGTAAAAAACATTTTTTGTAGTATCATTTTATTTTGAAAATAGATTTTTAAAAACTGAAGTCCCACTTTAACCCGTTTGGACCGGTCCCTGAAAATATTCATTTGAATGTACAAAAGTGTTTGAGGAAAACATGTTTAAAAGACACAAATGTGATTTATTATGAATACCCAGTGACTCATAAAAGGAAATAAAATTGACAAAGAAGTGTTTTAATACAGAACAAATGAGTTAGTAGACTAGAAAAAAGGTAATATCCTTAAAATCTGCTCTCACTGGGACAATAAAAACAATCCATTTGTGCCACATCTGGTCAAATTTGTTTTTCTGTTATTAAATTCTGTCATTTTTTTCCATCCTGAAACCTTTAAGAACCAATCCTCCAGCGCGGTTCAGCCGGCTCAGCCCTCTTCTTCTAACTGTTTTCTCACGAGCCACAGGAGTAACTGCTGTCATTTTCTCTCACTTTAGGTTCCATGAACCCAGATAGTCTGAAAGCAAAGAGTCTTTGGAAGGTTAAACAGGGGAGACCCGGACTTCCTTCCAAAATGTCTTCAAATGGGGACAATCCCAGAAGATGTGCTAATGGTTGGTGATGGTTGAGTTTCCACCAGAGTCTGTGATCTCCTTTATCTCACTCCTGATGTGATGTTTCCAGTATCTTAGTATGTTTGTCCAACAGTGTTCCGTCTGATTTCTGGAGGTAGAAGATGATGGAATGACCAGATCCTGGTCCACCCAGAAATCTGTTTACAGCTCCTGTTATCGACTCTGGACAGTTTGGAGAAAGATTTAGAAGGAATCCCGGGAAATATTTAAGATGGGATTGAATTCAGAATACGATCATTTAACCCCTGAGACGCCTAAATAACACGAATTCTTTGATGTACCGCAACTATTCCACCATTTACCCGATTCATTCCAGGAGAAAAGTGTCTCAGTGCCGTTATGTGACGTTGTATTATAGCGCTGAGACCTTTTGATCAAGGACAGAATCTTCTGGAATGATGTTAACTGGAAACGGTTGAAGAGTTACGATAGCTGAAAGAACGTAAACACTTGAGGTAAAGGTTTGGTGTTAAAGCGTTAATAACTCCTTTGGGATTTTCCTGCTTCCAGAATTAATCCAAACCCTGGGGTGATTTTATCATTAGGCAAAAGTAGGCGTTGCCCAGGGCCCCCAAAGTCTGAGGGCCCCAAAGCTGAATACTTCATAAAAGTGTCTAAATCATTTTCATGCCCATAAATATCTGAGTGTTTCATAAGAACAACCCAAACCAAGCAATGGAACATTCCAGTAACAGTTGAGAAAGACTTTTCAAAGAGATAAAAACAAACAAAACGCAGTAAAATGAAGAGTTGTAATGTGAAAAAAAGAACAACAGAATTAAATGTTATGAAAATTAAATCCTAAAATTGTGGGAAGAAAGGTCAACATTTCTTGTGAATAAAATTGTTAAATTATGAGAAAAAAAATCAAAAATGTTTAATTAAATTGCAACTTTATTTTGAAAAAAATCCATGAAACATTACAACTTT
>NC_050534.1:21522222-21541376 GCF_002922805.2 Oryzias melastigma | reverse complement strand
AGTTGTATTTCTGTATTCCTACATAATTATTATTTAAATTCATGATGACCTTAATACTTCACTTTGGTAAGATTTGACCAAAATAATAAATATAAACACTTCAGAAGATCCTCAAACTGCTGAGCCCCCCTCACAGTAATGAATGTTGCAGTTCCTAAAATGACCACTAGAGGCTTAGTGATTCTTTTTTTATTGACTCTTTTTTCCTGGTTTTGATTGGCAGGTGGGCGGAGCTTTGGCTGGACTCAACAGAACTCCCACTTTACTTTATCCCCTCAAATTGTTCACTTCTAAAACATTGAAATGAGCGGCACAATCTCCGGTCAGTGTTCCCGTCCCGCTTCCCACGACATCTGATTTCTGTCTCAGTCGGATCAGAACACGATCTTTTGCTGTCAAACAGGTTCCAGACATTAAAAGTAAAACTTTTCAGACTTGATGTTTGAGAGATTTAGGTAAACTCCAGGTGGCGCCGTAGAGCCACTCATGTAAGCATAAAACCTTACCTGCCTCCAGATTGATTTTTTTCCAACCGTTTTCCGGTGCAGCGCCCCCTGCTGTCCCCGATCAGTACGTGGACCGCCACAGACTCTGGTTTGAACTCAGTTTATTTGATCCGTTCAGAAAAAATGTGGAAAATCAAACTCTGGTTACCAAAGAAACCCCAAAAGATGGACGTTTCTTTTGTCACAAACCACCAAAACTCTGCAAACATTTCGTCTCCACAGTGTCGGCTCTGAAAACCGTCGTTTTGTTCCGGTTGTGTCTGCGCGGAGTCAGAACCTCCTGTTACTCCGGCGTTATTTTCGGCTGCTGGCAGATCCCGTCAGCTCCACACTGACGTCCTCCAGATGTCAACATCAGCGGCGGAGCCATAATTCAGCGTCACATTCTGAGACATTCACATCTCCAACAGACAGCTGACAAAACGCCGCGATGAATGGATCCAAACCCGAGCAGACATGGAGACGGATGAGAGCCGGCAGACAGTTTGTCAGACGCTCAGCTCTGACTTTTTCTGTCTCTGGCCTTTTTCCCGCCGCTCCCTCGCTCTCGCCGCTCTGCCATTACTCACTGTGAGACTGTGATGCTTAAATTGCTATATATTTTCCCCTTGGCAACACCCATCTGTCATAGCTGTGATTTACTGCAACACAATCTAACAGTTAACACAGTCTGTGTGTGTTTGTGAGAAATTCATCAGGGCTTTTCAGGATGCTGTGACAGACATCATCTCACAAAACAAAGGAGTCACATGACTGCACGAGTTTCTGTCAACCTGATATATTTATTTGAAAGTTTCCGTGGTTACAAGGATTTTTGGTGAATTATTGGAGATTTCAGTTTCAGGAACTACAAATAGAAAGATTTCAGCTTTAGATTTCCTCCAGGAGCAGCTGGTTCCGGCGTCTCCTCCTTCTGCTTTTTGGCGCCTCAGAACTGATGCTGACGTTACACGTTTAAAAATGGTTTCCGGTCCCAGCCAAATTAAGTCAGTTGAGTCTCAGTGTTGGATGTATTGGCGCCAGGCGTCCTCAGTAAGCAGGTATTGATCCGAGTCAGTCTGTGTTTCTATGGCAACCGTCTGACCAATCAGGACTGAGCTTGTTGGAAGGCCACACCCCTAACACTATTAATCTGTCAAACATTTTAGACATTGGACGTGGGGGCAATCTAAGGGGGAACTCGTGATACGATGTGACTCACGATATGTGGCTCACGATACCAGCCACATATGATAGTATCACAATAGCGATAGTATCACGATACCGATAGTATCCCGATACCGATAGTATCACGATAAAGATAATATCCCAATACCGATAGTATCGCGATAGTATCACGATACCGATACCATCACGATCGCGATAGTATCCCGATACCAATAGCATCACGATTGCGATAGTATCCCGATACCGATAGTATCACGATCGCGATAGTATCACAATACCAATAGTATCACGATAAAGATAATATCCCGATACCGATAGTATCGCGATAGTATCACGATACCGATAGCATCACGATCGCGATAGTATCCCGATACCAATAGCATCACGATCGCGATAGTATCCCAATACCGATAGTATCACGATCGCGATAGTATCACAATACCGATAGTATCACGATAAAGATAATATCCCGATACCGATAGTATAGCGATAGTATCACGATACCGATAGCATCACGATCGCGATATTATCCCGATACCAATAGCATCACGATCGCGATAGTATCACGATATGACAAATACTGCAATAATTTGTAATCTCTGATACATCAATATTTTTTAGCAAAAGTAACTATTATTAATATCGTTGAGGCTAAAAACTCATCGGTTTGGTAGAAATTGATGATGCGGCAGCTGTACCACACATGCCCTGAGAAACGCCCCGTGGTCCTCCTCTCAGGTTCACGCTGCAGCTGTTTGGCGTTGTGTGTTGGGCTCGTTTTGTTGCGAGTGTGACGCGTGAGGATCGTTGTTATTGCAGGCGACACGTGCAGACAGAAAAACAGAAGAAGCTTTGATGAGGAACACCAACATGAAGGCCACATTTCACTCCCCGTTAATGAGCAAATTTCACACTAGGCTGCTCCCCGCCAACCTGACCGAACTTCCAACGCCGCGGAGAGGCACCTGAATGCATCATTAGTGCTCAACTAACGTTCAGGATGTGGCGGAGGAGAAATGAAGACTTTCTTCACCTCGAGGCGAGGCCGGAAGTCAGGCCCTCCTCTTCTGTCCGTCAGGCTAAAAGGAACCTTTTCCCGCCGCCGATCCTGAAACCTGCAGCAGTCTATCACCTGCGTTTGATGCTCAAAGCGCCGCGGCATCGTTCCGTCTTCCTCGCTAATCACCGGCTGACAGACTGCCTGCTGTGTGCATGAAACAAAGAAACACAACAAGCAGAAGTAAATTCAAACAGGCGGAGAGCGGCGGAGGAAATGAAAGAAAAGGGAAGAGATAACGAGGAGCAGCTGCTGCCGGCGAACCGCCGCCGTCTTCATCACCATGTTTTCACTTTTCTGATTCTTTAAGGCAGAGGCGCGACTCCTCAGGAGGTGGGGGGCTGAAACTGAACAAAACTAGAAATCCATTCATCTTTGCTTTTCTGATGATCTTCGGAGCTCCGTCCTCCCTGAGGAGGCGGAGTTTCACTCTTCTTTAGAGTTTTTCAGAAGTTCGGCTGTGATCCGAGCCTCCATCAGGACGGATCTCTTTCAGAGGATTACATCAGAGCGAGAGGCCGCGTTGGTCTCAGGAATCAATGTAAAGACATGTACTGATATCTTCTTCAACCTTTTCATCACCTTCATCTTCAGGATGAAGATTCTCACCATCCTCGATCTCTAGTTTCATTTTAGGATTGGAATGGTGGTAACTATGAACGTTTGAGCTGAACCTGAGCAGAGCAGAACGTTCCAGACAAAAGTCCAGGAACTAAGCCTTCATCCCATTGATGCGTGTGGGGGGTTTGACCCGTCCCGGAGCTGCAGGTTTTTGGGTTGTCCGGGTCCATGGAAGGTCGTAGAGGAACGGCTGCATCTTAAGGGAAGCTGGAGGCTCGTACGGCACTTCAAGAAAATGGAACGTACCATTTATGCACGTGTGGTAAGTGTGTCATGACGGATGGGTGAGGATAATGGAAGCTGTACAGTGTCCTTAGGCCAGGGGCGGACTCACCATTAGGGAAGAGTAGGTGATTGTCTGGGGCCCCAAATTTAAGAAAATAGTTTTTATGGGCATCATTATTTAACTCAGTAAAATAAATAAATAATGGAGATGGCAGAAGACCGCTCATGTGAAAGTGTTTCAAACTCCCCCGTAAGTCTACAGAAATGGAACATTCCGTCAACAGGAAGTTAGCTAGCAGAGAGAGACTCTTCCAAGAGTTTGAAAAGAAAAAGAGCTAATCAACCTGATGTGACAAAGAGGAAGCAAAAATAATGTTGTTACACTTCTAAAAATACAGAAAGAAAGTCAAAGCAGGAAAAAGCGGAACAGAATCTCAAAAAGAAGATAAAGTCAAGAATGACGAGACAGAAAAAGAATGAAAAAGCAAAAGCAGGGGCAGGAAATTCTCATTTTGAGAAAAAAAATAATTTAGCCTTTTTTGGTAAAACCTGACAAGTTAAAGAAATTCCAAACATGCAGATTGTTTGTGCAGGACCCTGTGCAGTACCCTAACCCAGTACCAGACCCGAACCAGTACAAGAATCGGTACTGGGCCCAAAACTGGGCTTGGATGTGAACCGTTACTGGGTTAGGGTACTGGTGCGCTCCACGTCCCGGTACTGGACTGGTTCGCGGTCTGGAGGTTAGAGACCCGTAATTTAACGGCAAACAGCCAGCATGTCAAAAAAGGACGAGTTGGGGACACCCAAAACATCAAAAAGTTGGAGAGGTTCTTAAAGGGTAACCAAACTGGGAAGTTGGAGACTGACTCCGCATACAGCCAAAATATGAAAAATCCAGTCAGAGGGGCGGGGCTTAGGGGCAGGACTGTTATCAGTACTGGAACTGCAGATCATGACGTCAGACTTCTGAAAATCCCAAAATTAAAATGTAATACCTCGATTGGACCTGTAGGGGGCAGCAGACAGACAGTTTTGACAATATTTTCAAGAATTTAACAAGTTTATTTTTTTGTTTGACAAAAACATTGGCAGTGACCAACAGACAGCACCTTTATGGCCTCATTTACAGATGTCACAGCCAAAAAAAGATGATTTAGGGTTCGGTTACCCTTTAACCAAACGTCCACACTGTACATGAGGAGTTGAGAGGATGTGTCGGTCCGTTCTTCTGCATCAACAGAACCAGGACTGTTCTGCTCCTCCTCATCATAATGATGCTGCGCTCACAACAAACATATGTTCACAAAAATGTTTTCGTAATCTCAGCTCTCCGTCACGAGTGGGAGGAGCTACTGTTTAAAGTTTCAGCTTCATGTATGTTAGACACGGATGATGTGGAGAGATCAGGTTTATCTGTTTTGGAGGATCAGTAATCACGTCTGACTGAAAGGAATCATGAATGAAAAGAAAAGATTTCTCGTTTTCAGCCGAAGGTCGAGTGAATTCTTCATTCTTGTCTGTGATGTGGAGACGATGAAGAGCTGATGGTTTATTGGAAATAAACTGATGAAGCTCAAGGTTTCTCTGCAGAACAGAAGACGGAACATTCTCAGCTTTCAGATCAAACAATAATAAAAATGCAGAAAAATGTCTGAGAAAAAATCTGGATTTGAAAAAGATAAATAACCAGAGAGACAATTTATAAAGAAGCTGAAATAAAAGGTTTAAAAAACCTCCAGTTTAGCAGAAGGTTGTCTGTAAGTGAAACCCACTCATGTAAACAAACTCTTAAGACGCTGATTTACTGAAGAGCGGACGCCGGCGGTGGCGGCGCCGCTAACAGCCTTCAGCTCCAAACACCACGATGTGAGACGCCGTCTTTAATGAGAAAACACATTAAAATGTGAGTCATTCCTACAATCAAACTCTTCCACCCATTACCTCCAGCTCGCTCGTTACCCCCCCCCCCCCCCATGCCGTTTTTTCCCGCCTAAACAGAGGAGGACGTCGAGAGGAAGTCTGAATGTTAACACAACCTACAGGACGGGTTCTGCCGTAAACTCTCTGCTGATTCTGGATCCAGTTTGAGAGGAAGGAAGAACTCGAACTTCTGATCAGATTTACTGTTTGTAAAAACTTTATTGAGGTTCTTCATCGGTTTGAGAGACGGAGGCGTCGATTAGATCAGTGGAGTTTATTTTCTCGATTCTCAGAGTAAAAATTGATAGAGTCGAGTCTCAGAGGTCTAAAAACAAGAGTCTCCAAACTACGGCCCGCGGGCCGGATCCGGCCCTCCTCCACATTTGGCCCGCCCCCCGAACTGTTTTGGCTAAATTAGACCTTTTCCACTTTTAAGGCTAATTTGGCGTTTTGCTAATATTTCAGCTACATGCTAGTGAACTGAATCAAACAGAATCAACGCCCAGAAGTGGGCGTCGATTTTTTTATTTTATCCCCTCGTTTTCTTTAACTTCTGTGGGTAATGTATGGAGTCAAATCAGGATCAGCTTAAAGTGAACGAAAAAACAGATTGAAAACTTGAAAAATAGATGTTGTAACTGAAAAATATGAAAGTTTGAAAACTGAAAATTTGAATTAAAAAACTGGAAACTTAAAAAAATACATCTAGAAAAATTTGAAAAAAATTGAAATAAAAAAACTATAAATTAAAAAATTACTGATTAAAAAAATGATTGTCAGTCGATCTCCTCTGTGCTGCTTTTTACGCAGATGTGCAGCTGGGCAGCATTACATAAATCTTCATCCTGATTAAACTTATTTGATTCTTTTTTCTTTGGAAGTTTGAACAGTGAGACTAAAAAATGAGAGAAAAGTGTAAAAATGTCCATTTGTGTCTGAGAAAAGTGGAGAAAATGTGTATTGAGGCGTCATCTGTCCCCCCTGGGAAACGTGTCCCGGTAGCCAATGAGCTCTAAGCCCCGCCCCCGTGTAAAATTAGGCTCAGCAGTGAAAACTCGACAAGAGAATTTCAGCTGTAAACTGAGGACTGAAAGTGAAGATAAAAAATAAAAACAGCAACTGTTACTAATGGAGAGTTTGTTTTCAATCAGTCATTGTTTTACATTTATTTTTTTATTTTATTTTAAGTTTTCACAATTTCACAATTACACAATTTTCAAACTGTCAGTTTTTTTTTCAAATTTTCAAAACTTTTTTTTTTCAAATATTCAAAATTTTTTTTTCAGGTTTCAATTTTTCTAATTTTTTTTTCAGTTACAATGTCTATTTTTCAAGTTTACAATCTGTTTTTGGTTCACTTTAAGCTGATCCTGATTTGACCTCATACTAATCTTTATCTTTATCCTGAAATCTCTGCAGAAACTTTAAATCATATTTGTTCCTGTAAGAACGATTAAATATGATCTAGATTTTCCATTAAACTTGTAACTTTTAAAGTGGAAGCTAAAAAAATCAGATGCCAACTTCACCCCCGACTGACAAATAAATGCAAAGAAAGGAGTCACAAAAACTGCTATTTATGAATATAATTCTAAACATGTAAAACATTCAAATATATTCACTCTGTCATAAGTTGGTCTATTAGCTCTTATACAGATTTAAATCATGAAATATGAAGTTTGTTTCATTAATTGCTTTAATAATGATGTGAGGAAGTGAATTTATATAATCTCACCCGTTTATGCTTTTCTTAACGTTTTATTTTTCTATAATTATCAATATCTGGTTCTTAATCAGTTCTTTATATTTTAGCATCACAAGATCATTAAAAATATTCACACGTATTGATCAAATTAAATGGTAAATGAAGTTCTTATTAATTCCATAAGAAGGGAATGATATTATTTATCCAATCACCAATAATAATCCAAAACAGTATAAAGTATAAAGTGAGATCGTTGTCCGTCTGGAGGATTTGGCATAAATATTCAAACACTTTAAATAAAAACGTGTTTTTTTTTCAGAGTCAAAGGTCTGCATCCAAATCCAGGTGGATTCATGAAACCGTCAGTTTGTCCTGAGATGTTTCCACACGTCCTCCTGAAGCTGAAAAGTCTTATTGATTAAACATCAGCAGAGATGATCAAACGTGACGTCCTGCATCATCAGTCTGATGACGTCACTCTGATGTCGTGGGCGTGTGAACGTCTGGGTCCACAATGATCCATCAGATGACTGGTTGATGCTTCATCTCCCTGTAGATGATTAGAGTTCCTCTCCTTCATCCATGATATTGATCACTGGCAGGTTCAGTCATTGTGGGCGTGGCTTATCGCTGCTCTCCTCACATTCCTGTCAGAGTCTGTGGATCTGTGGGCCGGTCTCAGCAGATGTTCTGACATGAAGAGGAACATAAATGTTAACGATAAATCCATCATTATTGATTCTGGAAGAATGTTAGAGTAAACAAAAACAACAACCTGCAGAACAGGAACTAAAGGATTACATCAAGATGAAAGGATCAACAATCATTTTGGTTTGTAGCTATGAAAAAATGAATAATTACTGAAGGTATTGATGAAATAGGCTCCGCCTCCTGCAGAGAGAGCTGCAGAAACATTAGGGATCGTCAATACAATACGCCAAATGTCCTTTTCTGTTTGATTTGATCGACAGCTGAGCACAATCCAGACCGACTCGTTAATCCAGACCGACTCGTTAATCCAGACCTACTCGTTAATCCAGACCGACTCGTCAATCCAGACCAACTCGTTAATCCACACCGACTCGTTAATCCAGACCGACTCGTCAATCCAGACCGACTCGTCAATCCAGACCGACTCGTTAATCCAGACTGCAAAGACGATCTCAATCCAACACCATGGATCTTTCTGGAACCGCAGTGGTTAGACTGATGGATTTGAAGATGTTTCCTCGTCTCCTCGCTCCCCAGACTGATTTATGAAAAACGATATTTACGATTTTTGTACTTAAATTATATAATGCAAAATGAAATAATTATCTTGAAAGTGTAACAAAAAATTTAAAAACAAACAAAAATGTTAAAGGGGCAATATAATTATATATTTTTATTATTAAAAAAGAAAAACAAAAACATGTTTAAAGCAAAAAATTATTATAAATGAAGCATTTTTCAAGTAAAAAATAAAAATAAAAAGAATTGTAAAAAAAAAAGCAAAACTGTTATTATGTCTTTGTATTTTTTTTCTTTTTATGCCAAAAACGCTTCCATTTGTTTATAGGTCATAAGATGAGAATCTGTCTGTTTTCTGTCATCATAAACTGGAGAAACAAAAAGTGTTTTCCTGCTTCGGTTGGATCAGGCCGTGAACTTCATGAGCTCATTTCTCATTTTCAGAATTCCTCTAAAGTAAAGTGACTTCAGCAAAACACCTGAGTTGAGTTTCTTCTGTAAACCAACAGAGACTCCTGGAATAATTCATCACCTTCCTCTCCTCCTCCTGCATATTTCTCCTGGTCTCTGCAGGTTTGGAGTCATGAAACCGAAGCGTTTTTGACTTCTACTAATAAATGCAAGAATCCACAAGTTTACTTGGAACAAAAGTTCATTTCTCTGCTTTTCTCTCTGGGCTTCAAACGCAACACTTTGCTGTTTTTTCTCCTTCGTCTGATGAGTTTCTCCTCCTTTTATCGCCTCCTATCTGCACATTTCTAATCTGTTGTCACATTTTCATCACCTCCTCTTTTCTTCTCACCTTCTTCTCACTCTTTCCTCTGTGGTTGTATTATTTCCGTTTTTTCCTTCTCTGTTATCTCCTCCCTCTCAGGTTCCTCTCTGTCTTCTGTCGATGCCGGATTCCGGGTTACCGCCGTAATTTGATGGATGGCTTAGCGAGCGGCGCGATAGGCAGCTGAGCGTGCCGCCACCATCTCCAGCCGGATCTCAGAAACACTGTTAGTTTGAAAATGCCACTGTTGGTCTGCTGGCGTTTTGTTCAGCTGCAGGTTCAAACGCTGCTATGATTGCAGCCTAATGATGCTGAACCGTGCGTTTGATTGTATGTGACGTGCAATTAAATCTGAGCTAAGTGAATAGAATTAGGAAAATTAGGGCTTGAAGCAGTTTAGAGCAGGACTCCACACAAGCAGAGACGGCGGAGTGACACAGAAATGAATCCTGATTAGGAGGAGCTCCACACGTTTTCCCGCCGTAGTGAGCATCCTCTGTAAACCAGATAAACGAGGCGAACGCCGAGACGACCACGACCGGAACGAGGAGGAGGCAGAGGAAGACAGAAGCCTGAAAACTCCTCCAAACTCTGGAGTCCTGAGGAGGAGCTGATATCTGAGGAGAAGGAGGAGCTGAAATCTGAGGAGGAGCAGCGGAAATTTGAGGAAGAGAACCTGAAACTCGAGGCGAATGAGCTGAAATCTGAGGATGAGGAGCTGAAATCTGAGGATGAGGAGCTAAAATCAGAGGATGAGAAGCTGAAATCTGAGGATGAGGAGCTGAAATCTGATGATGAAGAGCTGAACTCTGAGGAGGAAAAGCTGAAATCTAAGGAGAAAATCCTGAAACCTGGGGAAGAGGAGCTGAAATCTGAGGAGAAGGAGCTGAAATCTGAGGAAGAGGAGCTGAAATCTGAGGAAGAGGAGCTGAAATCTGAGTAGGAGAAGCTGAAATCTGAGGATAAAGAGCTGAAATCTGAGGATTAGGAGCTGAAATCTGAGGAGAAGGAGGAGCTGAAATTTGAGGAAGAGAACCTGAAACTCGAGGCGAATGAGCTGAATTCTGAGGATGAAGAGCTAAAATCTGAGGACGAGGAGCTGAAATCTGAGGATGAGGAGCTGAAATCTGAGGATGAAGGGCTGAACTCTGAGGAGGAAAAGCTGAAATCTTAGGAGGAAATCCTGAAACCTGGGGAAGAGGAGCTGAAATCTGAGGAGAAGGAGCTGAAATCTGAGGATTAGGAGCTGAAATCTGAGGAAGAGGAGCTAAAATCTGAGGAGAAGGAGCTGAAATCTGAGGAAGAGGAGCTGAAATCTGAGGATTAGGAGCTAAAATCTGAGGAGAAGCTGAAATCTGAGGAAGAGGAGCTAAAATCTGAGGAGAAAGAGCTAAAATCTGATGATGAAGAGCTGAAATCTGAAAATGAGGAGCTGAGATGTGAGGAGGAGAAGCTGAAATCTGAGGAAGAGGAGCTGAAATCTGAGGAGGAGAAGCTGAAATCTGAGGAAGAGGAGCTGAAATCTGAGGAGGAGAAGCCGAAATCAAAAGATTAAACAGACATCTGAGTCAGGAGGGTCAATGACCAGACAAAGTCAGTTTTTCCATCTGATCACATCTTTTATGTCAGAATTATCGCCGCGGTCCAGAGCAAACCTTCATCACAAACTTCGGGCCATCTCAGCAAACGTCTAAACAGGCACGACATCATCTTCCAACATTGCAGAGAATCTGGAAAATTCTTCCTCAAATTTCCAGAAATGTTTTGTGTTTGCTGCTGAGGAGGACGTCCGTGATGGAGGAGCTCCTCTGTGAGGACAAACCAGATTCCCACCTGTAAAGACAGAATGACGGCTCTAAGCTTCAGCGTCTGATGGAAACCTCCTCCATCTTTTCTTTAGCTGATGGAGAACAAACTTCACACCAAGAGAATGTTCTGGTTCTGGCTCCAGAGAAGTCCAGTGGAGATCTGGCAGAGTCAGACTCATGGATCGGTGTCTGTCCTGAAGCCGGAGATGGATGTCCATATAAAATGAAAGTGTGTGTGTGTTTAGCCTGGGGGCGGAGCTAATAGTCCAGATTCCTCCTGGAAGGGGCGGTTCTCACTTTGTGACATCAGCTGGTGAGAACTCACTTGTTTCTGTGGGTATGGGAGGGGCTGGTCCTCAGAGTGCAGTTATATAGTGAGGAGTGAACGTTCTAAAACACTTTAAAGTTCCTAAAGTGGATTTTTTTAATGGTATGGTCTTTTAAAGGGTTAAAGGAGTCTTCTCTTCACTGTCGCTCAGCATCGATTCACTGCAGGAAACTTCATGGATCTTAAAAACTTAACTTGATTGAACACTTTTCCCTCTGTGAAGCGAAGCAGAAAAACGACATTTATTGGTTTCTTTGGTTCCTTTTATTCCGATTTCCTTCACGCTCTCATTGAGTCAGACCGTTTATTAGTGCCGGCTCTTTGTTCACGTCTAATGTAGAAACGCTCCTCGGCTGCACCGGAGCGGCGCGGCATGTAAATGCGTCATAATTCCTGATGAATGAGGCCGCGGCGCTCCGGCGGGAGCTGACTCTGGATCTGTTGTACTTTGATTCCACCGGAGCCTTTTCCTTTAATTGACTGTTTGCAGGCGCTTGTGGCTGTAATGTTGCTGCGGGGAATTGAAGCCGTCCTCTGGTACTTTAGACGTGTTCCGAGGCTGCTGGGTAATTTCTGTGGCTTTAACGGCTGATGATGCTCTTTTTTTTACAGAACTTCACAGAATTTTAAGAAGACGTTTTCAAATCTGCACAGAGTCACTGCTAATGAAGTCATTTGGGCCGGAGGATCGACTCCATCAGTAAACGAGGACCCAGACGCCCAGACAGAAGAAAAACATTTAGAAACGGCGCAAAATCCCAAATTCCTCAGAGTTCTTTGGAAAGAGAAATATTGAAGTTATATTTTCAGTCAAAAGCTGAAGAAAAAAAGGGTTAAAATTCTTCTTTCAGACTAAATTGTACCTTTCCAGTGATTGTGGGCGGGCTCATATAAGAATGGGAGTGGCCATGAGGGTGGGTGGAGCCTCAGTAAAAATGCCAAAAGGAAAGTTTGTCTGGACTTTAAAGTGAAATATTCTAACTCGGCGACCCGATGGATCAGAGCGACGTGTACGCTGCTCCATGAAAAGGCCGTCGTCATGGCGACGAACAGTGAAAACCATCTTTACTTCAGTGTGTGAGAAAACTTTCTAAAAGAAGGAAATAAAACATCTACGACACATTCAAGTGCTCGCCTTCACCCTGACCCTTTTTCTGAAGTTCGGGTTCGAGCTCCGGACCAGAACCGTTTCAGAATTACCAGTTCAGCACCAGATAAAAACCCCAGCTGTTGAAAGATGATTGGTTTTCTTTTGTATTTTTAGTGTGCGTTTTATTTTGACAGGAGTTTGAGTAGTTTCCTGTTTGTGTCCGTCCAGAGGGGATGAATCTTTGATGTGGGCGTGTCTTCATGAGTGTGGCGTGTGGTCGAGGGCGGAGTCAGAAAAAGGAATTGTTAGCGAGTCTGATTTGTGAGACATTTATCGCGGTGGATGTTTGTCATAGTAGTCCAGATACAACACAACACTGTTGTGTATTTACCATCCTGACGTCATTCCTGCTTCAGCCTGTCAGAGATCTTTATTATTTTAAATCACTTTTGCTTTTATTAGTGCTTTATATACAAGCTAATTGATTAATTGGTTGATTAAAATGATTGATTTAATAGTCAGTCAATCATTGATTGATCAGTTGATTGATGGATGTGTTCATTGATTGAATGATTGATTTTTTGATTGACTAGTTCAGTGGTCCCCAACCACTGGGCCACAGACCGGTGCCGATCCATGGATCAATTGTCGCCGGGCCGCGGAAGAACTAATAAAAAAACACGTTTTTTTTTTTTTTTTAAATCCCAGAAAACTTTTATTTTGAAAATCGGCCCCTACCCCCCGGTCATGGTGAAATCTTCATGGGTTGACTGATCCGCAGCCACCAAAAGGTTGGGGACCACTGGTTGTTTGATTGATTTATTGATCCATCAATTGATTGATTAACTGGTCAGTTGATTGGGGGATCAATTAATCAATTGATAGATTGTTTGGTTGGTTGATTAATTGGTTGGTCAATCCATCGATCAATTGATTGATTGGTTGGTTGGTCGGTTGGTTGATTAAATGATCAATTGATTTACTGATTAATCGATCATAGTTGGTTGATCAATTGATTGATGTTTGTTTTGTCTGTAAATTGGTTGACTGGTTTTTGCTTGATTTATTGGTCAGTCAATCGATCAATCGACCATGTTTGGCTGGTCAGTTGATTGGATCTTTGTTTTGTCAGTTAATCCATTTGTTGATTGATTGATTGGATGTTTAATTGATTGATTGATTATACTGTCCTGAAGAGAAAAAAAATGTATGAAATCATCCAGATTAATTTTAACACAAACTTTTCATCAGAGAGCTGAGACTGACTTGTGACCGCCCCCTAGAGGTTATGTGGTGAACTGTTCTGGTTCTACAAGACGACAGCTCGTTTCTTGATGTTCACAAACATTTGTCCATAACTGTGAATTATTGATGATAAAGTTTAAACATTTTGTCCATAAATCAACATCTGCTTCTAAACGCTGCGACCTCTGTGTTTTCAGTGACCTTCGCCCCCTGGTGGTTCCTGTCTGAACTGCGTCCGGTTCCTTCACTCAGACGTCTCAGCTTCCATCTGATCTTCTGATCTTCTCGTCCTCAAAGGGTTTATTCTGGTTTCCTCCTTGAAGTCTGACTAACTCTCATCTGCCGTCCGCTCAGCTTTCAGCAGAGACTGTCACGCAGGTCGTGGACCGCGTGGGCGCCCGCCGCGTCAGCTGACCTCCAGGTGGCTGGCGGCTCGGCTGTGACGCCGTCTGAGTCTGCAGTTGATGACTAACACACCTGCGGAGGGAATCGGGTCTGGACCGGCGAGAGAGCTGCAGCGCGAACGTTAGAAACCGATCTGAGCTGTTGCGAAATTACCCACAATCCCTCTGGGCAGGCTGAAATGTTCTAATGAAAAAGGCCTCAGAATATGAAGGTAAATGTTAAGTTTTCATTAAACCTTCAAGCAACCACTTCCTGTGAAAAGTAAACGCACAATTCAGACTTCTGCGTCCAGAACTCACATTTTTATGTCAGTTTTTGGGCTTATCGTACAAAACATTAAACCTGGATGAACTTTGACCAATCAGGTCTCAGATTTGGTCCTTTAAGTGCCAATCGTTTTAAAATTGATCACTAAAAAGAAATGATTAGTTGCGGTTCATGTCCATCTGGATTCTCTGACTCCCAGTCTTTCATTCATCAGCTTCATGATTGAAGCGTCAGCAGAAGAAAACAGAAACGTTCCTCTTTTCTTCCCACGTATCAACGTTTGATTCCGTCTAGGAACAAAGCGGGTCACGGTTCCTCCTGGACGATGTCGTTCAGCTGATCAACGCCGAGTCGCCGTTTTTCATTCATGGCGGTTCCTGCAGAATCCTGCAGCCTGAAGGCGTTTTCAGGCATGAATCCACGCCGAGACGTCCGACTGCAGGAGATGGAAACGAGCGTATTAAAGTTTAAAGAGATAAAACTGAACTGTTTCTACAAGACGACTCCGACTTTCTCTCACGCTGCACTAAAGTGTCGTCAACCTCTCCTCTTTCCATCCCATCAGAGGATTTATCTTCAGTTTAACGTTTTTTTCACAAACACGTCTCAAAGATGGAGAGAAGATCTATCCGTCTGCTTGGACTCGTCCGCCTGTCCTCCACAAATTTGATTTCTGATCCGGACTCAGACGGAGGAACGTCGAAGATGAAGATGACTGAGCAACAAAAAAAGGCAGCGCCTTGAAGAAGGCCTTGAAGGACGAGAGAGGGAATAAAAACGCTGGGAGAGAATGTAAAAGAGGAAAATAAAAAGTGGGGAAGGACGGGATTAAAAATGAAGATAAAAACTCCGAAATGAAGCCTGAAGTAGGTCAGGAAAGAATGGAAGAGAGGAAAGAGGGGAAGATAAAAAAGGAGTACAGAAGAAGGAAAAGGAAAAGATGAAAATGGGAAAAAGAGGCTAAATTATTATTTAAAAAAATTTTCTGGGAGAATAGGAAAAAGAGATGAAAAAGAACAAGAAGGAAAGATTAAAATGAAATAAAAATACATAATAAAATAAAAGAAAAGAGATGATGGAAAGAGGGAACCAAACCCTCCAGAGGAAGAACATGCAGATGTCTGGCGCCCCCTGGTGTTTCCTGGAATCCTCTATTTTACTCTTTTTTTTCTCTCTAAAGTGCACGTGCGCGCGCACGCTTTTCCATTATCAGCTTTACATAAAGGCTCCACATCATTACACTGATGTGGTTAAAACATGACATCCCGTTTGGCTGCTGCTCTGCTGATGAGCGGCTCATGAAAAATGAAAACCAAACTCTCCTCACTGAACTCCTCCAGCAGTTTGTCAGAGATCTCAGGAGATTTTTCCATCCTTTCACTCCAACATAAAGAGAAAATTCTGCAGTTTTTCTGACTGAATTGAAAGCAGATGCTTTTGTGCTGGAAGAAAAAAACCTTTTTGTTAAAAATGTGAAATAGGTGTGAGGATGATCTGCTTTTGTGATGTTTTATTTGGAGGGAACACCTCATTCCTCTGTGTCTTTAGGCCGCGACCAACAACAGAACACAAACAGAATCTATTTATCTAAGATCTCATAAATGACCAGAAACATTTGGCTGAAATAAATTCTACAAGATGTTTTTTATCAGTTTTTACACCTCTGAACATTTGCTAGCTCCTCCTCTTCCTCTTTAGCGCCGTTCAGACGCTTCCTTCTGATCGACCAGGATGTCATTTCTGTTCAAATCTTTCTTTTTTCATATTTTAGACTTTCTAAAAACTATTTAACATTAAAAAAAGAGTTCAGTCACTGATGCAGAAAACTGAAGCTTAGATGTCACTTTTTAAAAATCTACATTTAAAATGTTCATTTATTAGAATTAAATGACCTTAATTAGAAAATAGTCTTATTTGTGTGTGTAATTGATTTGTAACTCATACAATACATTTTGTATCTAAATGTGCGTACAAAAATGACCAAAAATACAATTTACACACGCACAACTTGAAATTACAGCTTGGAGAAACTACAGGCGTTTCTCGATTTATTTCTCATCTGGTACACTGTGACAGCTCATTGGCTAAAAACACTAACCCCAGAAAACTTGAGCTTCTTATAACCTTGACTGTTTCTGACTACACTCTGTACAATGTTTTTTTTTTATTTAGTGGTGTGTTTTTTGAT
Source organism: Oryzias melastigma (assembly GCF_002922805.2). NCBI lineage: Eukaryota > Metazoa > Chordata > Actinopteri > Beloniformes > Adrianichthyidae > Oryzias > Oryzias melastigma. The sequence goes on along the minus strand of NC_050534.1, from coordinate 21,524,836 downwards.
TGACAGCTCGGAGAAACTACAGGCATTTTTCCATTTATTTCCCATCTGGTACACTGTGATTGGTCAATGACTCTTTAACTCCAGAAAACTTGAGCTTCCTGTTACCTTGACTGTTTTTGACTATACCCTGTGTATTATTCTGTTTTTAAACACATTTAGCGCTGTGTTTCTTTGATTGACATCTCTGAGAAACTACAGGTGTTTCTCAACTAATTTCTTATCTGGTACACTGTGATAGCTAATTGGCTAAAAAGACTTTAACTTCAGGGACCATAAGTAACCTTGACTGTTTCTGACTACACTATGAGAAATGTTTTGTTTTTGGACAAAGTTACAGTTTCTACCTGCAGGTTTTCTTCCACCATAAACACATTTTTCTGTTTTCACAGATTTTCTTTTAGCCCGAAGGTCAGAAAATTCATAAAAAATGTATGGAAAACACCCGAAAGCAGCCTTTTTGTTAAAAACATCCTTTATTTTTTTAAGTTGATGCTAGTTTGTGATGCACTGCCGCTGGAATGGATCCCTGTCCTGCTCTTACAGTGACTGAAGTCACAAATTAAAAGGAATAAACAGAATAAATTCACTAATGGCTTTTTTTTCTTTAATCACACGACAGAAATGATGGAGGCGGAGCTAATTGATGGTTAAAAATCAGGCGAATGGCACACCCCTCTAATGGAGCCGAACCTTTCTGCTCTCGCCCACGTCCTTTATTAAGCTTCAATTACGAATGAGGTCTGCTGCTGCCTCTGTAACGAACCTCGTTAGTGGAACACCAGCTGATTGGTGGAGGCCTCCACAAGCCGCCTGATTGGCCTGTTTCTGCTTCGGCTTTTCTGCAAACTTCAGGAGGAAACAGATAAAATGGTGAAGTCCCGCAGGAGCCAATTATATTTAATCCCAAGAAGGCAGAGAGGAAAGGTGACAGCTTAACGGGCTGGCAGCTGCGCCGGCTGCATGTGGACAAGAGAAACCACAACACTCAGGTTCAGTTTGTTAGTCGGACAGACGGAGCATGAAGACGCGGCGAGCAACAGTTCCTTCCCAAGTGCTGATGGGAAAAACTTCACTCTTCCTCCTGTAGATGAGTGGAATTTCAGAATGTTTTTAATAGTTTTTAGTCTTTAGATCCAGTTTGTTCTGCTGGTTTTCATCACATCTATGTTCAGATCTACTTTAGCTTCACTTTGTATCGTTGCTGCACAAAATTGTTGGAACCAGGCGTCCTCAGGAAGAAAAGATTGGTTCAAGAAGGTCTGAGTCGGTGTTTCTATGGCAACCACTCTCTCCAATCAGGAGTGAGCTTGTTGGAGGCCACACCTCTACAACGTGAAAGAGGGCTACAGGAAATCTGCAGATAGTTCTCAGATACAGTCGACGTGTGAAAAATATTTTCGTTAGGAATGTAAAGTGGGCGTGGCTACAGAGAAGTTCTGCTGACTCGGCGTGTTATACAGTCTCTTCAAAGTTATTGACTGACTTGTGATTTTTATTTTTGTTTTTTTGTGTGTTTGTTTAGGGTTTTTTCTGTGTTTTTTTAATGTCTTTTGGTATTTTTGTACACTCTGGTATTTTTGGTCGTTTTGTTTTGTTTTTTGTTATTTTGTGGAGGTTTATGATTTTCAGTGTTTTTGGTAAAAAAGGGGGAATTTAGGTGTTTCTGGTATTTTTGGTGTTTTTAGGTATTTTAGAGGGCATTGGTGTATTTGATATATTTTCTATTTATGGTATTTTTGGTGGATTTTGGGGGGTTTGGTGTATTTGTTGTTTTTTGTTTTTTTGTGTTTTGGCTATTTGGATTTTGCGTCATTTTGGGTTTTTTGTATTTTTGGTGTCTTTGGTATCTTTTGTGAGGGTGTTTTGAGTTTTATATTGTGTTTTGCAATTTTTGGTGTTTTTGTTTTTTGGTGTTTCTGGAATTTTTTAGGATGTTTTGGTTTATTTGGTATTTTTTCTGTTTCTGGTGTTTTTGGTTGATTTTTTTGTATGCTTTTGGGGGAGGATAGTTTTTGGTGGTTTGGATATTTTATGGTGTTTTTGTGTATGTTGGAGGTGTGGTGTCTGGTGTTTTTGGTGTTATTGGCATTTTTGGTGTTTCTGTTTTTTTGTGTTTTGGATATGGGGGTTGTGTCTTTTTGTTTCTGGTATTTTTGATGTCTTTAGTATTTTTTGTGGGTTATTTGGGGTATCTTATTATGTTTTGTGTATTTTGGGTTCTTTGTTTTTTTGTTGTTTTTGTTATTGTCATTTTTTGTGTTTCTGCGTTTTTTTCTGGAGTTTTGGTGTATTTGGTATTTTTATGTTTCTGGTGTTTTTGGTCGTTTTCGTGTTTTGGTTAATTTATGGTGTTTTTTGTGTAATGTGTTTTTTTGTTTTCTTGTTTCTGGTATGTTTGGTGTTATGTGTGTATCTATGGCCTTTTTGGTTACTTTTTGGTGTTTGGGGTATTTTATTGTGTTTTGTGTATTTTGGTTTCTCTGTTTTAGATGATTTTGTTTTTGTTATTTCTGGTGTTTCTGCTTTTTGTGTTTTGGGTATTTTATTGAGTTTTAGTGTATTTGGTATTTTATGTTTCTGCTATTTTTGTTTTTGTGTGTGTTGGGTTTTTTTG
>NC_050534.1:21512908-21522110 GCF_002922805.2 Oryzias melastigma | reverse complement strand
TGTTTTTGTTACTTGTTGTTGATTTGGTTTCTTTTGTCTTTTGTTGTTTTTTGGTATTTTCGTTGTTTTTTGGTGTTTTCTGTATTTTTGGTATTTTTGTTGTTTTTTTTTGTGTTTTCGTTGCCGTCCAACAGCTCCTCGTGTTCAGACTCCTCCGTTTGTCTGCAGGTTTCTCTGAGCAGCTGAAGGTCCTCGTTCCCCTCAGACTGTTTTCATTTCTGCTCTCAGCGTCTCTGCGACATTTTTCTACATTAACTCCCCGTTAAAGCGGTGAAATCACCTCTTTTACTTTCAAACAGGTACATTTACGCCCTTCGCCTCCTTTTATTTCAGGGCTCTCAGCTCACTGAGCCGATTTATTCAGTCCTCTCCTCACCAGGCGAGCTTTGACCTGCTCTGAATGGCCTCCCAGCATGCACCTGTGTGGCGTTTGGCGCGTGCGCTCGTCCAATGATGCTGCAGAATCCCATCCTGACAGCGGAGGAGCGGCGGCCGTGGAGGGAGGTGACAGCAGGAGAAGAGCGGATTTCATTTCGGGTTTCTCTAAACTCAGCAGGCTGGAGGTTCTCCTCCATGGTCTCTGGTTGGTTCTCTGCTGAAGATTCATCTGTTTATCTTCTGATTCACAGAGTTAACCTGCGCATGTGACTGCAGGAAAAGCTTCAGTTTCATCAGAACTCGTCTTGTTTTCTTAAAAATAACATTCTATACGACCAAACCCACATGAGGGTTTTACCAATAACAAAGTTTCAGGTCAGATGTGTGAACGTTCCTCTGAACCTGATATTTATTTATAGAAAATAACTCTCCAGGAATAATAGAAACATGTTTGTTTTGTAATCTTTTAAAATATCCATCAGTTTTCTTCTCTTCTCGTGGATAAAGATCTGAATCTGATCGTGTTTCTGACCTGGAGGAGCTGCAGACGGAGAACTTCTCTGTGTTTATCCTCAGACCTCAGATGATTTCTCTAAAAATCCAGTTTTCTTCAGGTCATTCGGGAGTAATCTGGTCTTAAATTATTCTGTAGATTTGTTTTCTCTTTGCTTTAAGGACCACAACACTGTAAAGAAAAAAAAAGTTTTAGATCAGTTTGATAAAAAAAGTTTATATTTTTTGTGCTAAAATAATAATATTTCTTTGATTGTCCAAACAACAAAATTACTCTTTTTTTTAAATTTACCTACAGGTAAAGTTTTTCATTTTTAAAAAAATAATATTGTGATTGAAGTTAAAAAGTTCTAACTGAACTCTCCTCACATCAGGATGACGATGCTGAACCGTTTGTTCTCACGAGGTTTCTGTGACTGTGTGATGATTCTCACAGCCATCCTGGAAAACCTCAGTGTTCTCCTGGAAATAAAACAGAAGGTCTGGAAAAGCACAAGAGGATGGATGGATGATGGATGGATGATGGATGGATGGATGGATGGATGGATGGATGGATGGATGGATGGATGATGGATGGATGGACTGAGGGAGGGAAGGTAAAGGATCACTTCCAATTTATGTTTGTGACGCTCTAGAAGATTGGTCTGCAACAGCGGCTCCAGAGCCAGATGTGGCTCTTCTATCTCTCCAAGGTGGCTCTCTGGGTGACGAAAAATAAAATAGCAATTTTTAAAAATTTGGAGATTAGCTGTTATTTTAGCAACATGCTAACATTTTTGGCTTGTCATCTACTGGGGTTTTAGGCTATTTTAGAGTTTAGCTTCTATTTTAGCAACAGGCTAACATAGTTTACTGATGAATTTTATGCTAATTTGAGGTTTGGCTAATAATTTAGCAACATGCAGATGTTTTTGGCTAGTTTGTGATCTACTGAAGTTTTTTGGGGGATCATTGAGAATTTAGCTTCTATTTTAGAAGCAGGATGAATTTTTTGAGTAATTTAGTTTACTGATGAATTTTAGGCCATTTAGGAGTTCAGCTAGTAATTGAGCAACAAGCTAGCTTTTTTTGTGGCTAATTTGGCCTCTAATGAAATGTTTTATGCTAATTTGGAGTTAAGCTAATATTTTAGCAATATGCTAACATTTTTGGCTGATTTGTTTTTTACTTGGGGTTTTAGGCTAATTTAGCTTTGATTTTAGCAACATGCTAACATTTTTGACTGATTTAATTTACTGAGGAATTTTATGCTAATTTGGAGTTCAGCTAGTAATTAGGCAAAGAGTTAGCTTTTTCGCTAATTTGGCCTTTACTAAAGGTAAAAGGTAAAAACGTATTAAAAAATCCCATTTTGAGAAATACTGGTTTCTTTTATATTTTTGCTTTTGTTCGTGTTAAAAAGTAGACATAAATTTGGCCATGACAGCAAATCCAAATGTCCTAAATGTTAAAGTCAGACTATTCGGCTCCTACTAGGTTTTGATCCATAGAAAACGAGTCCAAATGGCTCTTTTACTGTTAAAGGTCGCCGACCTCTGTTCTAGAACATCTGTGACGCTCTAGAACATCTGTGTTTGTGACGCTCTAGAACATCTGTGACGCTCTAGAACATCTGTGTTTGTGACGCTCTAGAACATCTGTGTTTGTTGACACATGTTGTGTTGGAGAGCTTTGACTCTTTTCATTTTCATTGGTTTCCTTTTTTTATCCATTTTTTTAACATGGAGAAATTCTATGCTGTGAAGAAAAAATAGAAATTGAAAGTTTACACCTTCACCTGCAGCAATAACAGATTCCTGCAGCCTGAGGTCTTTTTCTTCCAGGAAACAGAAGAAACTGAACTCTGGTATAATTCTTACATGGAAAAAAATTGGCCGTAAGACACGAAAATTCATGAATCTGTGGATTATGATTAAAGATGAAGGAACTTCACAGGTCAAAGTAAAGTCAGAATCAGGTTTTATGGTTCTTATTTCAGTGTTTCCACTTTGGTCTCACTTCTCTTTTTCTTCTTAGTGTTGAAGTTTTGTTGTTTATGAGCATTAAGCTGTTTAGCTTGTTTTCTACTGACCTGAAAAAGAACCGGCAGTCCTTTGGGAAGAGCTTAAACTTCCTGTACCATCTGGTTTCACGAGTCTGACTTGACATCTGTCTCCTCTTCTCTCCTCAGACCTTGGAAAGTCTTTTGTCATAATCTTTCATTCCTCACTTCCAGGTAAGAAGCAGCTTTTTTGAAAAACTTTTTAATCCCATTTCTCTGCTCTTTAGACAAATGATGCTCATCCGCTTTGCCGGAGGGAACTGAGGCAGCCGGTGTGCAGCCTGTTGCCACGGTTACGCCCTCGGAGTCAGATTCTTTCATCATTTGTGTTTGTGTCGGTTCAGGTTTTGGAGGCTGACAGGATTAGAAGTTGACATGAAGCTTCGGATGCTGAGAGAAAGTAGAAGCGAAGCTTTTCGACTCGCAGAACAAATCAGACAGACTTTAACCCGGAGCTCACCGAGTCTGAGGAGCACGCTACTGCGGCGGGATTTTCTGCAGCGTGGATTACGCCGCGGGGAGAGTTTGTCTGTGTGGGTTTTAGGATTTGAACGTGTCTGCGGGCTTCACGCACTTCTGAAACAGCAAAAGTTCTGACTGAAATTACTTCTATCAGATCTGCAGCATCGATGCTTCACTCCAGGAGTGTCAAACTCAATCAAACACGGAGCTAAAACTCAAAATACACCTTAGGTCGCAGTCCGAACAGGATTAACAGTCATTGAACACTGTAAAACCAAAATATTAAACTCTAAAAATTGTAACTTTTTAACATAATTATAAACTAGATATATAATATTACCTGTAATAATGCTAGTGTGAATGCTGGAGGCTGAATTTGGCCGCTAAAGATGCTGAAATTGATGGCTGAAATCGGTAAAGTTAATAGCTGAGAACGCTGAAGCTAATAGCCAGTTAAAATATTAGTGCCAAATTAGCCTAAAAAACTGAAGAAAAAAAAAAATAAAGAAAAAAACTTAGGTTAGCCAAAACAGCTAGCATGTAGCTGAAATATTAGCTAAACTCCAAAATAACCTAAAAAATATAAGTCACAAATAGTCCAAACATTTTGAAACTTTAAAACTGTAACTTTTTAACATAATTCTGAATAATAAAAAGCAGGAATATTATTCCAGAATAAATCAACTTAAACCTTAAATAACTTTCAATATTTTACTCTCCATAAAATATATTTTGTCAAAAATTATACAAGTTAGAAATGAGCTCAAGATAACATCAGGTCATTAATAACAATAAAATAAAATGATCTGGAGGGCCGGATAGGATTACCAGGAGGGCCGGATCCGGCCCCCGGGCCGTGGCTTTGACACATGTTTGACACTCCAACTCAAAACCTGCTTCTGTCTGCAGACTTGAACCTTTGCCTAAGAACGACAGCATTCCTGGAAACGAGGGAATCAAACACAGAAGACGAGCTGCTTTTCCTGGATTTCTTAAACCAGGATCATCATGACCTGAACGTGTTTTATTTACGAGATCAAAAGTCTTTGAGCTTCAGTCCAGAGCAGCTCGATATGATGTGAGAGTTTCTCCTGATCTGAATTCTGCTGCAGTAACTGTGACGCTTTACCTCCTCATCCTCTCCGTCAGAGCTCCTCTGTTTGCTGCCTGCAGATAAAAACCCAAAGTCAATTGTGCAGAAGTCTCTCAGCTTCACAAACAGCAGCAGCTCTGATTATCCAGCATTTATTAACAGCTGGATGTTGCAGACGGGAGGCAGAGCAGGAGGAGCTGAAGACGAGCGTTTCCAGCTCCTCTCTTCTTTGCTGTAATTTCCGCTCTTCCAGGCAGGCCAGAGGAATCTTCTCAAAGCGGAAATCTGTTTGGTGATTGAGGCTAATCTTTGTCGAGGAACTGTTGCATCTGTCTGACGTCTGTGAGGAAGAAGAACCAGGAAATGAAGAAGTCACTTTCTGTCATGAACTGCAGTTTGCAGGTTTGGACGTCTCTGTGTGAGCACTGGATCTGTCGGAGAACGAGAAATCCACACTCCTGCTAAAACATCACGAACATGAAGATGTTTAAACTCAAAGCAGTGTCACACTGCCACCTAGTGGTCCTCCCTCTTTGGTTTTGTTGATTGACAGGAAGTTCCAGAGCCACTCTTCCACATCAGTTGAGATGGTTTCATCATCTGACAGATGCTGCCGGTCCTGTGGAGGAACGGCTGACAGCCCGTTGACTGTATAAAGGAACTGGACTGAGTGACTGCTCCCCACTCGAATTCCAAACAGGAAGTGAAATGCTAAGATCCCATAAATGTCTTCTACATTTTAGCATCTTCTTTATAATCCTCTTTTTCATAATTTTTCTGTAGTTCTAGTTATTCAAGTTACAAACTGACCAATCAGAGGCCTCAATAAAAGTAGGTGGAGCCTGCTGACTCCCACATCCACTGTTCAAAACCTTTGACAAATTTTGTGAAGCTTGGGTGTGGCCTTCTAACAAGCTCACTCCTGATTGGTTACCATAGAAACTCACTGACTCGGACCACTGTGGCTCCAACATGGCGGCGTCTGTGTCGCAAAAAATTGGCGACTGAATTGACTTCGTTTGGTTGGAACCGGATGAAACCGTTTTCTATGGATGACGTCACACTCTCTCACTCCAGTTCTCATAGACTGTCAATGGCGCCGCTCGGATTACGACTCTCAGCTGATCGAGGAATGACGGCGGAGAAAGAAGGTTCAGACCCGTTTCTGACTCTGCTCCCAAGATGATTGCTAAACGGAACGCAATGGAAACGAAACTGGACTGGACTAGACTAGACTGAACTGGACTGGACTGGACTGGACTGAACTGGACTGGACTGGTTAGCCCTACCTTTGGATCCTTCTCCTTAAAGAAAAGCTCCTAAAAAGTTTCTTGGGGTTAAAAAAAAGAATAAACCTCATGGATTTCCACATGAAGGAGAGATCCTCTCCCAAAACAACAGTTATAAAGAATAATGAATAAGAATAAACAAGAATTAGCTTATCTAACTCTACAACTACATGTTTGAAAAGTGTAGTAGATGAGGAGATGAGCCAGAGGCGAGGTCCACAGCCAAGAACAGGAGCACACAGATCCACCTGGAATCTGGAATCTTTCCCGCTCCCCTTGGACAACACATGAATCGCACTGCACCAACCAGACGCACAGAGAACTAATAAAAAAGAATAGAAAGATAGATTAGACCCAATAAAAGGATTTCAGACCCAACTGATGCACTTAATCAAAGTCTTGAATTCTACGGTGGCCCTGAAGGACAAATCACTCAACTCAAAATCATATGAAAGATAAAAAAGAAATCAAATAAAAACGAACATTATATGTTAGAATTAAAAGAAAATTCCAGAAACAAAAATGAATTGAGAAACATTTTGGAAGAAATTTCTAGAAATCAAAAGTGAAATTCCTTTCAGTTGATGTCCTACAGGATATTTTTGTTGTTTTTGTTTTTCATTTTGATTCTAGAAACTACTTTTGTTTTCCAAAACTTTCCTTTTTACTGTATTTCTTTATTTATGTTTCCAATTATGTTTGGATTTCTGATTGTCATGTTTTATTATTTGTTTTTCTTTTTTAAGATGATCTTTAATATGTTTTTACGTTGATCTAATTTGTAATTCAGGGCCACCGTAGAATTGCATCACTACTCCAGAACCCTGAAGAGACTATAAAGTGCAGGACTGACTAGATCCTTGGATTTTAACACAATTCTGACATATATTTACAACCTTTTTAAACACCAAATATGACGTCACTGATTTCAAAAAGTACAAACCATAAAATCTAAACATTTCATGAAAACTATTTCATGTGTTCTGATGATCAAAACTTGGAAGATTTATTACAAGTATATTTACAAACAAAAAAAAACTACAAACACAATGCATTGTGGTCTATAAGCACTAATCTAGGGAGCATTGATGCACGCTGTTTTCACAGAGACTTCTGGGAAGTTTGAGACATTATTTTGAATTGTAGATGACAAAAAAATGACAAACACCTGATATAACTGGAGGATAGTGAGGAAATTCAGAGTTTTCTGCACATTACCCATAATCCTTTGTGAGACTTTTAAAGGTTTGAAACAAACTGAAGCTGTCGTCCTCACTCCTCCAGCTTCCACTAAAAACCGCATGAATCCGTCTAAACGGACAAGATTCAGTTATGCAGGATTAACTTCGGCCTGTTGATCGTAGAAACGTTTCATTATTTCTCTTCCTTCCTTTTTCTGCTGATGAATCCGCTCGCCGTGTTCAAATTCGATGCAGGAGCGGAAAACTCTCCTCCTTTGTGGGAATGCATCCGTTCAGGAGGAGAAACAAACACAAACAGGGGAGCGTTATCCGCCCGACATCAGCTGCCGTCTGCAGAACTTTGGGGAGGAATCCTGCGCAGACCGGATGGATTATGGAAATGTTTCTGAGGCCAGGAGCGCAGCGGCACAGTTAAGTGCCGGCTCTGATGTGCAGCAAATTATGGAAATATGCTTTCAGATTTCATCCCAAGCCCAACGAGTCTTATCTCAAGCAGATTAACTTTCTGTCTTCTCCCAGCTCATCATTTTCCTGCTTAGCAACACAAATATTCCCCCGTGACAGAAACACACTCTCGCCCAGCCGCACTTATCTCTGCAGCGCTGCCAGAAGCATGACTCAGCAGGACGGCTCTCGGCTTTAGGAAGCTCTTTCACTCTGGCTTTGGCCGCACTGCAGCATCACTGAACCTCTGAGGTGAGTCCAGGTGTGACCAGCATCACATGTCCTCTGGTGTCAGCAGCTTCTCACTGCAACGTGAGGACGTCAAACCGGCCGGAAGCTGCAATTCCAGCTCCTGCCTCAGGGGGGCAGTGTGGATGAGGTCACAGGTCATCACGAGTCTCCTATGATCCTGGGTTAGAGTACAGGGATTACACTAAAAAATAAAAATAAAACAGTCGTAAAAATGGACAATAACGGAAACGCAGCGGCTAAAAATCAGGAGGGAGGTTCTTGGTAGGCCACACCCCCACCATTTAAAAACGGCCCACACTACAGCTGTGTGTGAATTCCTTCACTAATAACTTTATAGTCCGTCTGCTATTATGTAGATCTGTTTGAATTTACAATCCCAAAATCCAAAGCCCTAGTAATTTCCCAGAATTCTCTGCAACAAAACAGCGTGCATCGATGCTCACTAGATTAGTGACCAAAATGTTTGTTTGAACACATTTTGTGGAAAAAATGTATTTTTTAAATAAACGCTTCACATTTTCATCATCAGAACTCAATGAATCACAAATAGATGTTGTGAAATGCTCTTATTTATGAGGTTTTCACAACTGGTGAAAGGAAAAAGGAAGTAATGAGCTAAGTAATGTCTGATTATTTTTTTTTAATCCAGAGAACTATGTAGTTATAGTTAGGGAGGGAATTCAAACACGGTCAGAATCTGTCAAACTTTCTGAACGTTGGACATGCGGGCCAGAGGCTCCACCTACTTATATTAAGGCATCTGATTGGTCAGTTCATGGCCTGAATAACTTGGAAAAAATATCATTAAAAAAACAGGATTATCAAGAGGATACTGAAAAAAATGTATCGGATCAAAAAGTTTATTCTGATCATTTGGTTATAACATGATAAAGATCAGCAGGTCGTCTGTTTGGGACTTTTCCTTCATCAACTGAGGATTTCTCTAACTTCAGGTCTCAAATCTAGTCAGGTCCTATATTAGCTGTCTCAGGTCTACATCAGGTTTCAAGTGTGAGACTGCAGGTCCGAGTCGGCTTTAGTGGTTTTTGTCTCCGATCATCTCCTGATCTGTTTCTAAAGCGTTCCCAGTTTTATTTTAACAAGAATTATGATGGTTTTAGCCAAAGTTTAGAAACCGTTATCTTTTATTTAGGGCATAGTTTCTGCAGAGCGGCAGGAGTTCAATATAAATTCAGCTCTGAGTCGTGGGCGGGATTTTTGCAGTGGAGCGACCCCGCCCCCACTTCCCCTCTCTGTAGCTTAGAGAGGAAGCTTGTGGCCAAGTCACAAATACGATCTTTTTCTAACGTTATTTTTCATTCGTTTGTTTTTCATTCTCAACAATTCGATAAAAAAATACTCCGAAATATAAATTTAATCTTAATTTTCTTAATATACATTCTCCATCATCAAACAAAGCAACAATAATGTTTTAAAACATGATTTTTATCAGAGTAAGTCTTTAAGTTTCTTTTTTACAAATTAAAATGAGCCCAGTCCAAGTCAGATTACAGGTGACTTGTCAGCA